>NW_024069033.1:0-74673 GCF_009389715.1 Phoenix dactylifera | reverse complement strand
TGACAGACGATGGGGTTTGACGAGTTGTCCATGACCTCCGTCCTGTAGGGATCCACGATAGTAGGACTGTATCACATGTTAACTGCACCTAGAGGTTCATCATTCCATTCTGCTGGGTAGCCACTACATGCTGCTAGGTGTCACTGGTGGATGGTGGGACTCATAGGGATTATCTTGATGATCGATAAACCCCAATGAGTTGAGTTGGAATCGTTCCAACCCATTGAAAGGAGTTTTCAATGATATAGTGATAGAGATCACAATATATCTCACTACCAGTCAGAATAGAACCTATGGGGTCACACACTAGAAGTATTGACCGATCCGATGGTTGAAATCGTGATTAGGAATCACAAGAAATCAATTTGATTGATAAAAGGTTGAAGAAGGAAAAAGGAATTAATTAATTGGACTTGAAACAAGAATCCTACTTCGGGTAGGATACCTAGAGTTCTAATTGGATTAGGACTGGGATTCCTACTTGGAATAGGATTCCTCAATCCTAATGAGATTAGGAATTTTGAATCTAAATCGGATTCCTACTTGGAGTAGGATTCCTAGGAATCCTAATTGGATTAGGACTTCGGATTCAAATCTAATCCTAATTGGATTAGGACTAAATACATCCTAATATGGATTAGGGTTTCTTAAGTCACAATTAATTATTAATCTAATGAATCAACATGACTCCTAATTGGATTAGGATTGAAGAGTTCAATTGAGTCAAAATTGATTCAAGTTCTAATTGGATTAGGACTTACCTAGATTGGATCCATTGGTTCACCCTTGGCTAAACCTAATAGGATTAGGGCTTGACCACATTAGGGCAATGCAAACCTAATGTGGACTAGGGTTTACCAAGAGGGAGGGGCGCAAGCCCTCCCCCTTGATCCATTGGTGCGGCACAAGAGAGGGGGCCGGCGCCCCCCTCTTTGGAAAGATGTCTAGGGCTCCTACTTAGTAGGAACCCTAGATGGCTATAAAAGGAGGTGTGAGGCCGGCGCCTAAGCATAGAAGAACTCCTCCTTCTCCTTGCCGTGAGCCTCCCTCTCCTCTCTTCTTGTGATCAGCCGCAAGCAAGGAAGACAAGGCCAAGGTTGGCGGCATCCCTCTTCCTCCCTTCTTCCTTCCAACGCAGGGAAAAGAAAGAAGGCTGCGTGGGGATTCTTCTTCTTCCTCTTCTTCACCTTCTTCTTCCTCCTCTCAAGCACTTTCAAGAGTTGAAAGAAAGAGAAGAGATCAGCCATCAAAGGAGTCTTTGCAAGGGAGCTAGCACCCCGGGAAGACAAGAAAGCTTTGATCGGTTCTCTACTTCGTGTGGATACCCGTAGAGGCCGGACGTTTGAACGGCTTCAAGCGAACCCTCTCCATAACCACGAATTCAGATTCGCGGTGATCGTCTACCCGCGCAAGGTGAAGATTTGATCTTCCTATTGTTTTAAAAGCTTTAATTCTTACTGTTGCTGGTGGTCCAAACCGAGAACGATTGACACAGCGGTGTGAACGGGTTCCGTCTGAGTTGTCTTGGTTGGTGTTGGTTACGCTCCACCTTCCACCGGAAAACCTGCAAGCAAGCCTCGCACCACCACTGGGTAGTGGAGGCCCTCCGACGATCAAGTCAGAGGAGATTGGAGGAGGAGGAGAGATGATAATTGCAAGCAAGAGAGTGCTCTGGAAGATATTGCTTACCCCCCCTTCTCCCCCCAGCCGCATATATACCTGGCTGGGGGGTCTCTCAGGGGGTTTGTCATCGTGGGGCGCGATGGAGTGTCACTGACATGGCCGTTACAGGGCGTCGTGGAGCAGCGCTGGGTACGGCCATGACAGGGCGTAGTGGAGTTCCGCTTTGTACGGTTGATACAGGAGATCGTGGAACAGCATCGGATACAGCCGTTGCAGGGAGTAGTGGAGCAGGAGGCCTCGGCGTGCCTCTGGGAAGCAGCCTGTCGTTATCAAGAGATCTCCGACTCGGGGTCGGAGTGCTGGATCAGGGGGCAGCCGACTCGGGGTCGGGCTGCGTTGCTGAGGACATCCGACTTGGGGTCGGATTGCTAGATTAAGGGGCAGCCGACTCGGGGTCGGGCTGCGAAGCCGAAGATGTCCGACTCGGGGTCGGATTGCTGGATCAAAGGGCAGCCGACTCGAGGTCGGGCTGTGGAGCCGAAGATGTCCGACTCGGGGTCGGATTGCTGGATCAAAGGACAGCCGACTCGAGGTCGGGCTGTGGAGCCGAAGATGTCCGACTCGGGGTCGGATTGCTGGATCAAAGGACGGCCGACTCGAGGTCGGGCTGTGGAGCCGAAGATGTCCGACTCGGGGTCGGATTGCTGGATCAAAGGACAGCCGTAGTCTTCATGGGCGCGCGTGCCGGTCACGTGGCATGCGGCTTAGTTCCCCCGTAACAGTAGCCCCCACTTCCGAGCCTGGAACCAGAAGGGGAACGGGTGAAGGGAGTGATGCTTCGAGATTGCCGCCATCCCTCGGAGAGGCGCGCGCGCTTCGAGCTCCCCGCCTTCTTTATGGCGTATGGCGGTTGTTGCTGATCTGGCAGTCTGAGGATTTCGGCGGACATCCTTCCTTAATGGTCGATTCGCCTTTGGGGCGCGAGCGACCCTTCGGCGGCCAGGCGTCCTCTGGCGTCATCGAGGCATCACCCGCCTTTCCGCCTATTTAACCGGGGACCCTCCCCCGTCCGTCTTCCTCTTTACAGACATTTTCGAGTTTCCCTTTGCGCTGCCGCCGTTGTTGCCGTCGGACTGTTCGCTTGCTTCTCCTTTGACGCTCTCGGAGCCGTTCTTCCTTCTCTTCCGGTGAGTTACCCATTCTTCTACTTAGGGCTCTTCATACTTTCTCCTTTTGTACTAGTGTACCCAGTCGTCCCGGTCTTTCCCCCTTCTTGTCCCCGTCCTGACCGTAGGTTTATTGGCCATTAGGAATGGGCGAAGTGAGAGCAGACCACATTAAGTCGGAGCTGGTCGCCGAGGACTTAGACAAACTCGTGGCTCGGTACCACCTTCCCGAGGCCTGCAACGTTACGCTCCCGGGGCCTGAGGAGAGGATGTCCCATCCTCCTCCAGGGAAGATCGCCATCAATGAGGGCATTCTCCAGGCTGGGTTCCGCTTTCCCCCTTCGGACTTAGTCGTGCAGGTACTCCGGGGTTTAAGAGTTGCGCCGACGCAACTGGTGCCGAACTCGTGGCGTGCCCTGACGGTTTCCAGGTTCTCTGCCGCATGCACGAGATTCCCGCCACTCTGAATGTTTTTTGGGAGTTCTACAGCCTGAGTGGCCACCCCCAGGACAAAGGGTGGTGGTGCTTTGCGGCGCGGCGAGGGTGCGGCCTCGTCAAAGAGGCTCCTTCCTCCATTCACGGCTGGAAGGAGCGTTTCTTCTTCATCGATGTAGATCCCTCTTGGGAAATCAGGGCGACCTGGGAGACGCCGATGAAGTCCCCGATCGGCCTATCGAGACTGTCGAGGGAGGAATCCGATGGCTTGGCCGCCTTGAAGGGGTTGGTTGCCGAGGGCCAGCTCCCCCGGTGGCCCGCCTTATTTCCGAGGATACCTTGGTGAATGTCGGTCTGAGCTCGGTCCCCACGACCGTGAGCCCGCCACCATTTCTTTTTTGACTCTTTTCTCCTCTTTCGTCTCGTTCTTTTCTTCGGTTTCTCAGCCCTCGACCATCTCGTTCTTGTTGCAGAGATTGACGACGTCATGCGGTCGGACAAGGGACCGGCTGTTGGTAGGTCGTCCCTATGGAAGCGGTCTGGAGGAGGAAACGAGCTCCTCCGAGCGGGGCCCCGCGGCGAAGAAGTCCCGCAAGGAGGTGCCTCCGACGCCGACCGACGAGTCCGGGCCACCGATCAGGGAGACGCCGTGGGCACGGACCGGCAGCTGACGCTGTATCAGCCCTCCGGTGGTGAGACTGCCGCTATTCCGGAGGTATCATCCGAGCCCGCTCGAGACGGACGGGTCGGACGTGATCGGTCCCCGGCCCGGCCTTCGACTCAGCCGGCTCCTGATGATCCGAGGAGGGACGCGCCGAGGCCCCGGCCGAGCGGGGCCCTATCAATTCCTGGAGTGACCCCGCCCTGAGCACAATCAGCAGGACTCTTCCCCAGGCGATGGATAAGGGTAAGGCTGCAGAACCACCATCCGGCTCCGGGGAGAAATCGGGGTCGGCCTTCACTACCGATGGCGGCCCGAAACCTCATCGAAACAGTGCTGCTGGAGAAGGACCGTCGGCGGGTCCGGGAGTTGGGGGTCTCTGACGTCGGGGCTGCAGCTGTGTCTGTCTCATGTCGGTGAGTGTTCTTCTGGCCGCTTTTCACCATTTATTAGCTCTGTTGTTCTCCGCCTGACGCCTTCACTTTTCCTATCTCTTAGCTCGCCCAGTACATGATCCGTCTAGAGGAGTGCTACAGGAACAGGCGGGGCTTCTGGCGAAGGCCGAGGACCGACTGAAAGCAGTGGAAGAGGGAGGCCAGGCTGTGGCGGGCAGGACGACCGGGGACCTCGAGGCGAGGCTCCGGGAGGCCGAAGAGCAGGCACTCGGCTTCGCCGCCCTCGAGAAGCAACTGTTGGAAGCTCGGGAGCAACTCAAAGTCGCCTCGGGCCTCGAAAGCAGGGTTAAGAAGGCGGAGGAACGAGCTGAAAAGCAGTCCCGGAAGGTCGCGGACTATCGAGAGAGGTGGGAGAAGGCTCAGCGGTCTGCCGACAGCGCCCGCAAACCGAACCCGGTCTCTTGAAGCCAAAACTGGGGCGAATTGGAGTCAGCCTTGGAGAGGTCCCGCGCGAACGACCAAGAGCTCCGTTCGCGCCTGGAGGAAGCTGAGGCCGCTCGCACTGCTGCCGAGGGCGGAGCGTAAGGAGGCTCAGGCTAATCTGCTGAGGGTCTCCTCCGAGGCTGAGGACCGGATTGTGGCGAAGGTCTTGGAGGCTAAGGCTCAGATTACGGAGCGAGCAGAGGCGGCGCTGACCGAGAAGAGTGCGGAGATCGGGCGCCAGCGGTACAGGCTTATCGTCAGTCCGCCGAGTTCACCCGTGATATGTCGGAGGCGGTACGGGCCTATCGTCAGTCTGACGAGTTCGTCCGTGACGCGTCGGACGCGGGGTCCGAATCCTTCATCTTAGGCTTCGAGGAGGGCCTGGCAAGGGTGTCGGCTAAGTACCCCCGAAGTTGACCTGAGTGGGATTTCCCTTCTCGACTCCTCTCCGCGCCATCGCCTGCTGATTCTCCTACGCCTCCTACCCCCTGCGGACGAGCCCGACGCTCCCGACCCGGGGGTTCCTCCAAGCTGACCTCTTTACCTTTCGTTGTCCTCTTTTTTTGTATGTCGGCATTTTGCCAAATTGTATGGCCTTGGCCCTGAAACAATGAAAATTAATACAAGTCGAATGTTTCTTCATCTCGCTTTCGTCCTCCTCTTTTTTTTTTTCTTTTTAACCCTTGGCAGCGTCTTGCCGACTCCTGACTCTCGAAGTTCTTCCGGCCCTAAGCCAGGCATCCGAGGGTTAGGCCTCAGGAAATTCTTCCGGCGCTAAGCCAGGCATCCGAGGGTTAGGCCTCAGGAAATTCTTCCGGCACTAAGCCAGGCCATCCGAGGGTTAGGCCTCAGGAAATTCTTCCGGCGCTAAGCCAGGCATCCGAGGGTTAGGCCTCAGGAAATTCTTCCGGCACTAAGCCAGGCATCCGAGGCACTAAGCCAGGCATCCGAGGGTTAGGCCTCAGGAAATTCTTCCGGCGCTAAGCCAGGCATCCGAGGTTAGGCCTCAGGAAATTCTTCCGGCACTAAGCCAGGCATCCGAGGGTTAGGCCTCAGGAAATTCTTCCCGGCACTAAGCCAGGCATCCGAGGGTTAGGCCTCAGGAAATTCTCCGGCGCTAAGCCAGGCATCCGAGGGTTAGGCCTCAGGAAATTCTTCCGGCGCTAAGCCAGGCATCCGAGGGTTAGGCCTAGGAAATTCTTCCGGCACTAAGCCAGGCATCCGAGGGTTAGGCCTCAGGAAATTCTTCCGGCGCTAAGCCAGGCATCCGAGGGTTAGGCCTCAGGAAATTCTTCCGCACTAAGCCAGGCATCCGAGGGTTAGGCCTCAGGAAATTCTTCCGGCACTAAGCCAGGCATCCGAGGGTTAGGCCTCAGGAAATTCCGCTCGTTGGTCGCCAAGGCTGGCGCAAGCCAAGGCGACCGGTCGGGGCTTCAGGCTAGTCTGCTCCCGGGATGATCATCGGGTTAGCCTGGCATCCGAGGGCCGAGCCTCGGGAGATTCCGCTCGTTGGTCGGCCCAAGGCTGGCGCAAGCCAAGGCGACCGGTCGGGGCTTCAGGCTAGTCTGCTCCCGGGATGATCATCGGGTTAGCCTGGCATCGGGGCCGTGCCTCGGGAATTCCGCTCGTTGGTCGGCCAAGGCTGGCGCAAGCCGAGGCGACCGGTCGGGGCTTCAGGCTAGTCTGGTCCCGGGATGGTCATCGGGTTAGCCTGGCATCCGAGGGCCGAGCCTCGGGAGATTCCGCTCGTTGGTCGGCCAAGGCTGGCGCAAGCCGAGGCGACCGGTCGGGGCTTCGGCTAGTCTGCTCCCGGGATGGTCATCGGGTTAGCCTGGCATCCGAGGCCGAGCCTCGGGAGATTCCGCTCGTTGTCGCCAAGGCTGGCGCAAGCCGAGGCGACCGGTCGGGGCTTCAGGCTTAGTCTGGTCCCGGGATGGTCATCGGGTTAGCCTGGCATCCGAGGGCCGAGCCTCGGGAGATTCCGCTCGTTGGTCGGCCAAGGCTCGCGCAAGCCGAGGCGACCGGTCGGGGGCTTCAGGCTAGTCTGCTCCCGGATGGTCATCGGGGTTAGCCTGGCATACCGAGGGCCGAGCCTCGGGAGATTCCGCTCGTTGTCGGCCAAGGCTGGCGCAAGCCGAGGCCGACCGGTCGGGCTTTCAGGCTAGTTGCTCCCGGGATGATCATCGGGTTAGCCCTGGCATCCGAGGGTCGAGCCTCGGGAGATTCCGCTCGTTGGTCGGCCAAGGCTGGCGCAAGCCGAGGCAGCCGGTCGGGGCTTCGGCTAGTCTGCTCCCGGGATGTCATCGGGTTAGCCTGGCATCCCGAGGCCGAGCTCGGAGATTTCCGCTCGTTGGTCGGCCAAGGCTGGCGCAAGCCGAGGCGACCGGTCGGGGCTTCAGGCTAGTCTGCTCCCGGCATGATCATCGGGTTAGCCTGGCATCGAGGGACCGAGCCTCGGGAGATTCCGCTCGTTGGTCATGCGCCTGTCGCTTGCAGCCCGACGGGGTTTCTCCGTGGCCAGCTGCGGATCGTGTGTCTCCTCTTCTCCAAGCGTTGCCTGGGAACACCAGAAGGGCATTAAACGCTAATGATGCGTTACCTGGGAAATCGATCGCCAGTTGCTGCTTGCGAGGAGTGTCAGTTAAGCGGCGCGATGCGCGCGTTCTTCGAAGCGGATGCGGCCTGGGCGCGAGCGGAGATACGTGGACTAAGGGGTACAGGCCACCCGGAGTGTCCTGCACAAAGAATGCGGTTAAGGAGAATTGACGCTTAGGAAATCGCGGGAAATACGCCCTCGAGAGTCCAGAAACGGCTCCGGATTCAATGCGTCCGCATTTATGGGGAGCCACCCGCATCGGAACGACCGGGGGGCTGCAGTTGGCTATAAATACAGGTGCAGGTGCGATGGAGTTTGCCAAGCTGGAGCTGTTCAAGTTGTCATGGATCGTGGACCTTCTCTCTGGCGCATGGCTGAGAGACTCCTGCCGAAGGAACGGGAGGCGCGCCCCTCGCGACTTCAGCCAACTAGCCGTTTTCATCTGGGATCAGCAAGGAGGGTCTCCCCGGCGGGAACTCCGCTCTAGGCGTTTCATCCGGGATCACATCTCCCCTCCTTGAAGTTCAGCCTCCCGATTGAGCTCTGCACCAGACGCCTGATCCGGGACCGCGCCTCCATATGCTCTTCCCCCTTGTATTCCTTCTCTCCCCTAACACTGGGAGGACCGGAATATCCCTGGAGGTGGCGTTCCTCTGGAGGCAGCGGGAGCTTCGTCGGCGGCGGCTCCTCATCCTCTCATGGGGCGTGGATGGCGCCTCCGGTTGGAGGCAGTGTGGACTTCTCTTCGTCCACTTCTTCTTCATCCGCGCCGGCTCCTCGTCTCTTTCGTGAGACGCCGATGGCGCCTCCGGTTGGGAAGCACCCACTTCCGACGGGATTGCAACCGCTTCAGATGGAGGTTTCGGGATCCCAGATCTTCAGCTCCTCGGAGTCTCCACCTCTTCTTTACTTTCTTTACACCCTAATTCCCTCGGGAATTCCTTGTAATCACACGAGCACGCCGTTGTAACCAGAAATTATTGAAATGCAAAATGTTATACATTTTTGAACTGTCTTTCTGGCATCGTCGTTCTACTGGTGATACATCCGCAGGTTAGCGGAATTCCAGCTCCTTAGGAATTTCTCGACCATCTAGGGCCTCCAACTGGTAGGAGCCAGGTCGGTTTACCCAGCGAACCTTATATGGGCCTTCCCAATTTGGCGCTAGTTCCCACCTTCCGCAGGGTCGAGACGCTTTAGCTTCGCCTTAGCACCAGAATCTCCGATTCTGAAAAGCTTCGGTCGGACCTTGGAGTTGTAATATCGGGCCACCCTCCGCTGATACATCGCCATCCGAACCTGCGCCATTTCCTCGCTTCTTCCAAGAGAATCCAGGTTCCCTCGGAGTTGTTCCGAATTGGCCTCGGGTCGGTGGCGGCCACCGAGGGTGAGGGGAGTCCGAGCTCCACGGGGACAACGGCTTCCGTGCATAGGTTAGGCTGAAAGGCGTCTCCCCGGTAGGGGTCCGATGCGGTGGTCCGATACGCCCAAAGGACATTCTCGAGTTCTTCGACCCAAGCTTGCCCCATCCGACGATTCGCGCTTTGATTCCTTGGAGGATTGTCCGATTTGTGACCTCGGCCTCACCGTTGGTTTGGGGATGCGACACAGATGTGAAACCGATGCTCGATCCCGAACTCCTCGCAGAAGTCACGGAAATGCTTGTTGTCGAACTGTCGCCCATTATCCGAGATGAGGACCCGAGGGTACCCCAAATCCGGACAATGATGTTCTTTCTCACGGAACTTCCGGACTTGCACCTCCGTGATGTGGCCAGCGGCTCTGCCTCCACCCACTTGGTTGAAGTAGTCGATTGCAACAATCAAAAATTTCGCTGAGCTGAAGCGACGGGGAATGGTCCGAGGATATCCATTCCCCACTGGGCGAAGGGGCCAGGGTGCCAGTGATTGGTGCCAAGGGGACAGAAGGGACTCTCTGGACGTTGGCGTGGCGCTGGCAGGCGTCGCATTTCCGCACATGATCCTTTGAGTCCTCCAACAAGGTAGGCCAATAATAGCCTTGCCTCATGATCTTATGCGCCAAGGACCTAGCCCCCAGGTGCGATCCGCAGATGCCTTCGTGGACTTCGCTGAGGGCATAGGCCGCTTCCGAGGGGCGGAGGCACTTTAAGAGGGGGGCGGTGAACGAGGTCCGATACAGCCTCCCTTCATAGAGTACGTAGTGGGCGGACTTCATGACGAGTCGCCGAGCTTGATCTTCGTCCTCTGGGAGGATCCCTTCGGCGAGGTAGGCGACGAGCGGGTCCATCCAAGATGGCTCCGGATCAATCGCCATCACCGCTCCGGCCTCGCCGATGCTCGGGGCATCCAGGGTCTCCAGGTAAGTCGCCCTCGACAAGGTTGTGCGCGTCTGCGCCCACCAAGCGGGACAGCCTGTCGGCCCTGGCATTTTCGCTTCTTGGCGGACCTGCTGAATGTCAACACTGCCGAGGTCGGGAATGAGTGCTTGCACCTTCCAGAATAGCTCTGCATGGTTGGGCTCCGAGCCTCGAACTCCCCTCGGACCTGCCCGACCACCAGCTGGGAGTCGGTGAAGACCTTCAAACGCCGGATGCCGAGCTCCTTGGTGGAGTTTTGAGTCCCTGTGGGACTAGGGCCTCGTAGGTCCGCCCTCGTTTGTTGGTCACTGGAAATCCGAACCTCAAGGCATACTCGGCTATCACTCCATCAGGAACTGGGTAAGGACCAGCCCGGCCCTCCACCTTCGGGGTTCGACGACCCATCAATGTTGAAGCGGTCCAGATTGGGAGGTCCGAGGCTGGGTGTTTCCGGCGGCCTAGGTTCCGCCTCCCTGCACAGTTGCACTCAGCGAGGAAGTCCGCGAGCACCTGGGCCTTGATGGCGGGTCGGGGGCTGGTAAGGCGGATTCGAACTCACCAAGTTTCTTACTGGCCCACTTCACCAGCCGGTCCCGCATTCTCAGGATTGCCTGAGGATCTGCCGCAAGTGGGTTGATCGGTCAAGAGGGTGACGGGATGAGCCCTGGAAATAGGGCGAAGCCTCCTGGCCGCGGTGAGCAGCGCAAGGCGATCTTTTCCGCCTTCGGTATATACCGCTCTCGGCATCTCGTAGGACCCGACTGATGTAGTACACAGGCTTCTGGAGCTTTGCCTCTTTCCGAACCAGTACTGCGCTGACTGCGGTTGGGGAGACCGCCAGATAGAGGTAGAGCATCTCCCCTTATTGCCGGCTTGGACAGCAGGGGAGGAGCGCCAAGTACTCCTTGGAGTTGGTGACATGCCACTTGACATTTCGGCCGTCCAAAGGAAGTCTTTCGGGCGCTTTCAACACCTTGAAAGAACGGTTGGCAGCGTTCGGGCGGATTTGCCACAAATCGTACCGAGCGCACGGCGACCCTTTCCAGCGAGCTCCTGAACCTCCTTCACTTTGGTCGGAGGGGACATATCTTGGATGGCCTTGATTTTGTCAGGGTTGGCCTTCGATCCCCGACTGGTTGACAATGAAACCGAGGAAACCTTCCCGGCCCGAGCGCCAAAGGCCGCACTTCGCTGGGTTCAGCTTCATGCGAAACTTCCGCAGGGTGGCAAAAGTCTCCTTCCAGATGCCGCGATGTGCTGGTTCGGCATGGCGGCTTCTTCACAGCATATCGTCCACGTAGACCTCCATGTTCCGGCCGATTTGCCCTTTGAAGATTTTGTTGACGAGGCGCTTGGTAAGTGGCGCCAGCATTCTTCAGACCAAAAAGGGGCATTACCTTGTAAAAGTACAGCCCTCGGTCCTGTTATAAAGGCAGTTTTTCTCCTCGTCCTGTGGCAGCCATCATTATTTGGTTGTAGCCGGAGAGGCGTCATGAAAGACAGCAGCTGATATCCAGAAGTCGCATCGACCAGCTTGGTCTATCCTGGAAGCGGAAAGCCTATCCTTGGGGCATACGCGCTTGTTCAGGTTCGGTGTAAGCGACGCACATCCTCCACTTCCCGCTCGCCTTCCGGACAATACGACATTTGCCAGCCATTCGGGGTAGCTTGACCTCCCTTATGAATCCTGGCTCAAGAGCTTTGTCTACCTCCTGGGTCGAACCACTCGGATCCGATCCGGGGGCACAGTGTCTCTTTTCTTGCTTTACTGGTCGGTGGGTTGGGTCGAACGTTGAGGGCGTGAGAAATGACCTCCGGGTCGATCCCAGGTACATCGGCCGCCGACCAGGCAAATACATCAGCATTGGCTCGGAGGAATTCCACTAACCTGAGCCGAGCTTCCGAGTCGAGGTTGGCACCGACCCGGACCGTACGGTCCGGGCGACCCTCTTCAAGGGGAACTTCGATCACACCCTCGGCCGGCTCCCCGTGCCGCAAAGCCACCTCGTCTCTGGCGTCAAGGGACTCGACGCTTAGGGCCTCCACGGGCTTCTTCCCTTTGAGAGTTGCTAGGAAACATTGCCGTGCGGTCGGTTGGTCACCTCGGACCTCTCCAATCCCGGCCGCCGTGGGGAACGCATTAGCAAATGGTATGTAGAGACTACGCGCGAAGGGCGTTCAGTCCGGGTCGTCCGAGGATAGCGTTGTAGGCCGAGGGAACACGGACGACCAAGAACCCGAGCCGCACCGTGGCTTCTGCGGGTGCAACGCCCGCAGTCACAGGCAGCTCAACGACACCTTCGGCCGAGATAGCGTCTCCAGTGAATCCTATGAGGGGGGTGGATGTTTTGTGCAACAACTTGTCGGGACAAGCTCATCTTTTGGAAGGCCTCGTAAAACAAAATATCAGCTGAGCTTCCACTATCCACAAGAACACGCCTTACATCATAGTTCGCCATAGTGAGGGAGATCACCATGGCATCATCATGGGGGGTCTGAACCCCCTTTACATCCTCATCACAAAAGTGATTACATTTCCGACCCGCTGCCTCTTCGCGACGGCCACCCCTGATGCTTCCACCGAGCCCCCTGCGTTCCTCACGGGCCGAGAGCAGCCCCCAGTGATGGTGTGGATCACGCCCGCGACGGGTCGATTCTGCTCCGAGGCTCCTGAGGGGCCGGGTCGGCCGGACGCGGGTCTGCGGGGGGACGTCGGTCGTTTACATATCGACCGAGACGCCCTCGGCGGATGAGAGCCTCGATCTCGTCCCGAAGCTGGAAGCAGTCTTCGGTGTCGTGGCCGTGGTCTCGGTGGTACTCACAGTACGCTCGAGAGGGCCTCCTCCCAGGGATTTTTCTTCATCTGCCTCGGGACCGGGAGGTTCTCCCGCCCCTTGACCTCCATAAGGATCTGGGCCCGGGGGGCCAGGAGTGGGGTGTACCGGTTGAAGCGTCGGTGCGGAGAACGAGGGCGTGGGGCGCCGTGGTTCCTCGTCGGTGACGGGCTTCTGCGCCGATGTTGAGGCGTCGGGCTCCTCCTCTGGGGTGCCTCTTTTCGCCTTTTTCTTCCCGAGCTTTAGAGGGGCCTCGGCGGCCTCCTTGTTCCGGTGGCGGCTGCCTCCTCGGCGTCTGCATACTGGTTCGCCCGAGACAACAGCTCCGGAAAGCTCCGCGGCAGGCGTTTGTCCAGGGAGAAGGTGAGTCTGCCCTTCCGGAAGCCACGCTTCAGGGCTGAGAGAGCCACCTCCTGGCTCAGGTTCCGGACCTCCAATGTAGCCTTGTTGAAGCGGGTAAGGTAATCCGCAGGCTTTCTCCCTCGTTTTGCCGGACATCAAAGAGGGAGTCGGAAACCAATCGCCGCCGGCTACTGACGGCGAAATGGCTGATGAAGAGGCGAGTGAACTGGTCAAAGGACTGGATAGAGTCAGCCTCCAGGCCGGCGAACCACGCCCTGGCTGGGCCACGGAGGGTCGCCGGGAAGGCCTTGCAGAGGAGAGGATCTGATGCTCCATGGAGGAGCATAAGAGTCCTGAAACTCTCCACGTGATCCGCGGGTCCGCCGCCCCGTCATAGGGCTCGATCGCCGGCATTTTGAATCCCGGCGGATTTGGGGTCCGCAGGATCCTCGAGGCAAGCGCCGGTTGGGAGGAGATCTCCAAGTCGGCGAAGGGATCTTTAGAGTGGCCCTTCAGGACCTGGAGTTGTCGGTGGAGATCGTCCACCCGCCGGTCCAGGGAGCGCGACCGATGGGTGGGGGACAAGGAGCACGAGAGGGGGACCGACTGGAGCGCGGGTTCCTTGAGGACTGGGGGTCTGGGAACGCGCCCGGGCCCGCCTCTTGTACCCCGCGCAGCTTCGATGGGACGGTCCGGCAGAATGGACCGTGCTCGAGAATCTCCCTCGCGCCGGCGCTCCTCCCCATGGGAGAGGAAGGAGCGCGGGTTAAGGAGGACAGGTGACGCTCAGGGAGCAGCGGGCTCCTGGGCCCGCTGCGGGCCCGAGACATCACACCCTGCAGGTTCTGCACCGCCTCCGCGAGGGTGCGGACCTGCTGGGCTAACTGGTCGAACTGAGCGGCTTCGACCATTTGAATCGGGGGTGGAACGGTGGAGTGTTGCTGAGAATGTGTTGGAGACGCAGCGGCCTCCCGGCCGGAGGCGCGAGAGGCCCCGCGACCGGAGGCATTGGAAGCTCCACGACCACCTCGCCGTGCCATTACGATCGCTCTGAGATCAGGCCCTCCTTCTAGCGCCAACTGTTGCTGGTGGTCCAAACCGAGAACGATTTGACACAGCGGTGTGAACGGGGTTCCGTCTGAGTTGTCTTGGTTGGTGTTGGTTACGCTCCACCTTCCCCGGGAAACCTGCAAGCAAGCCTCGCCACCACTGGGGTAGTGGGGGCCCTCCGACGATCAAGTCAGAGGAGATTGGAGGAGGAGGAGAGATGATAATCGCAGCAAGAGAGTGCTCTGGAAGATATTGCTTACCCCCCTCTTCTCCCCCAGCCGCATATTACCTGGCTGGGGGGTCTCTCAGGGGGGTTTGTCATCGTGGGGCGCGATGGAGTGGTCACTGACATGGCCGTTACAGGGCGTCGTGGAGCAGCGCTGGGTACGGCCATGACAGGGCGTAGTGGAGTTCGCTTTGTACGGTTGATACAGGAGATCGTGGAACAGCATCGGATACAGCCGTTGCAGGGAGTAGTGGAGCAGGAGGCCTTGGCGTGCCTCTGGGAAGCAGCCTGTCGTTATCAGAGATCTCCGACTCGGGGTCGGAGTGCTGGATCAGGGGGCAGCCGACTCGGGGTCGGGCTGCGTTGCTGAGGACATCCGACTTGGGGTCGGATTGCTAGATTAAGGGGCAGCCGACTCGGGGTCGGGCTGCGAAGCCGAAGATGTCCGACTCGGGGTCGGATTGGCTGGATCAAAGGGCAGCCGACTCGAGGTCGGGCTGTGGAGCCGAAGATGTTCGACTCAGGGTGGATTGCTGGATCAAAGGACAGCCGACTCGAGGTCGGGCTGTGGAGCCGAAGATGTCCGACTCGGGGTCGGATTGCTGGATCAAAGGACGGCCCGACTCGAGGTCGGGCTGTGGAGCCGAAGATGTCCGACTCGGGGTCGGATTGCTGGATCAAAGGACAGCCGTAGTCTTCATGGGCGCGCGTGCCGGTCACGTGGAGCATGGCGGCTTAGTTCCCCCGTAACACTTACCTAATTACGAAGGTCTCGAAACAAGCGTTTATGCGATGAACGTCGAACCCGTGCATGCCGATTCTGCTGCCATCTGAAATTTTTTGAAATATCAGCGGCATGTGGCGGGTTCCCAAACAATAGCTAGGTCCCTCTCATTTACAAAATCAAATCTTCCTGTCTTAGGGAAGATGGACCTGGACAGAATACTCAAAAGGATTCTCACTTCAATAGGAAGTGAGCTAGCAGATACCTCGTCTAGGGGGGACTGAGGTGGATGCCCTAAGACGACCGTAAGGGCCTCAACTCTATCCTCAGGGTGTGCGGGAGCCACCCCTACTAATGGAAGGTGGAGGATGTGGGCAATGAGATCCTCCGTGACACGCACAGGGACACCTACTACTGTGCCCTCGATACCTCCATCTCCCCGATGGACGGTACTATAAAACTCTTGAACAAGGCCAGGGTAAGTGGGAAAGGTCCAAAGTGAGGAAGTACTCTAGGCCCTGGGCTCTAAGCCTATCACCTATGGTGAACCCTTCCCGGGAGAGATAGTCAAAGTCGACATAACCTCCCGGTGGGTGACGGCCTTCCCGGCCAACGGCCTTGCGGGAACCGCCCTAGGCGGGGAACGAGCCGGAGGTGGTTCCCTCGCGGGATCGGGCCGCGCCTTGGAGCGCTGCTCGGGACCGGCCTCGGGACGGGACCTCTTCCTAACCACGGTCTTACGAGGCATCTTGACCTAAACGGGAAGAAACACCTAAAGGACGGAGAAAGGTCGACGGAGGAGACTCGGGACGGACAGGAGACGACCTAGGAACGGACGAAAACCCTAAGAACCGGTGAAAAATCGACCGAACAGAGATTGGAGACGATCGGGGACGACCTAGGAGTCGGCTCTAGGGCTTTTTGAACAGTGGCGGCTTGAAAGAAAAAGTGTTTGCGAAACGACAAACCTAGGGTTAAAAAGTCGGATCCCGACTGCGAGTCGACTCCCCTGAGTCGCGAGTCGACTCTCCTTATGCGCCTGTAGACTTCGAGTCGACTCCCGACAATGTGCGAGTCGACTCCCCCTCAGCTGCCATCTTTGCGAGTCGACTCCCGCAAATGCGCGAGTCGACTCCCCCTTAGGAGCCGGCTCTGAAACTTACTCGAGTCGTCTCTAACTTTGGCACGTACCTAAAACTCATGCTATAATCATGCCAAATGAGGGAAAATCACCTAATTATGATCTGATTTGATGATCATTGAAAAGAAACTCTATTTTAACCACATTGTAATCATCAAAATCAATTATTCTAGTGAAAACCACCACTAGGATGGATCAATCACTCCTAATCCCCTCCTAAGCACACTAAACCTCTCTTCACTTAGGGGTTTTGTAAAAATATCTGCTAATTGATTATCAGTACAAACAAATTGGAGTGTCACATCACCATTCAATACATGATCTCTTATGAAGTGATGTCTTATCTCAATGTGTTTAGTTCTTGAATGTTGAATTGGATTTTTAGTTAGATTTATGGCACTTGTATTATCACAATTAATGGGAATTTTATCTTGTTTAATGCCATAATCTTCTAATTGTTGTTTAATCCACAAGATTTGAGCACAACAACTCCCGGCTGCCACATATTCAGCTTCAGCAGTGGATAATGCAACCGAGTTTTGTTTCTTGCTAAACCATGAGATAAGGTTTTCTCCTAGAAATTGACAAGACCCGCTGGTACTTTTTCTATCAAGCTTACATCCAGCGAAGTCTGAATCTGTGTATCCTATTAAGTTTAGGCTAGATTCTTTAGAGTACCATAGCCCTATGTTCTTAGTTCCTATTAAGTATTTAAAAATTCTCTTAACTGCAGCTAGGTGTGATTCTTTAGGATTAGCCTGATATCTAGCACACATGCACACACTAAACATAATATCAGGTCTACTTGCAGTAAGATATAGTAAAGATCCTATCATACCTCTATAAAGTTTTTGATCTACAGATTTACCTAATTCATCTTGATCTAATTTGCATGATGAGCTCATGGGGGTGCTGATTGACTTGTTTCCCTCCATATCAAACTTCTTGAGCATCTCCTTGATATATTTTGCTTGATTGATGAAGATTCCTCCTTCAGATTGTTTGATTTGAAGCCCTAGGAAGTAGTTCAGCTCTCCCATCATGCTCATCTCAAACTCACTCTGCATCAAATCAGCAAACTCTTCGCAGAGGCGATTGTTAGTAGCACCGAAAATGATATCATCAATATAAATCTGTACTAATAGCATTTCCTTATTTTGCTTTTTCAGAAATAATGTTGTGTCTACATTTCTCCTAGAGAATTCATGTTCTAATAGGAATTTACTAAGTCTCTCATACCATGCTCTAGGTGCTTGTTTTAATCCATAAAGTGCTTTGTTCAGTTTATACACATGATTAGGGTATTGATGATTTTCAAAACTAGGAGGTTGTTCTACATACACTTCCTCATTAATATACCCATTTAAAAATGTAATTTTTACATCCATTTGAAATAGTTTGAAATCCTTAGAGCATGCATATGCTAATAATAGTCTAATAGCCTCAAGTCTAGCTACGGGAGCAACGGTTTCATCAAAATCTATGCCTTCTTCTTGATTATAACCCTTTGCCACTAGTCTAGCCTTATTCCTTATAACAATTCCATTTTCATCTAGCTTATTTTTATATATCCATTTTGTACCTATAATTGGATATTCAGAAGACCTCTCTACTAGATCCCACACTTTGTTTCTAGTAAATTGGTTTAGTTCTTCTTGCATTGCATTTATCCAATTTACATCATTTTCGGCTTCTTCTATATGTTTGGGCTCAAAGTGTGAAACAAAAGCTAGATGGTTATTCAAATTTCTAAGTGAAGCTCTAGTCCTAACCGGTTGAGATGGATCATCTAGAATGAGTTCCTTAGGATGCCCGTGAGCATACCTCCAAGCTTTTGTTAGCCCATGATCCACAATAGGCTCTTGGCTTGATGATGCTTCTTCAATCAATTTTTGATTATCATCTTGTAATCCCATCTCATCTATCTTTTCTTCAAGTATTTCAACATCATCATCAAAATTAACCTTCTTACTAGATGAGATGTCACTAGAGTCATCAAAAACAACATGTATAGATTCTTCTATAACTAGGGTTCTTTTATTAAAGACTCTATAGGCTTTACTAGTTGTAGAATAACCTAAGAATATTCCTTCATCAGATTTAGGATCAAATTTCCCTAGATTATCTTTCCCATTATTATGTACAAAACACCTACATCCAAAGACATGAAAGTAATTAACTTTTGGTTTTCTGTTTTTCCAAAGTTCATAAGGTGTTTTCTTTATAATGGGTCTTAATAAAACTCTATTTAATATGTGACAAGAGGTATTAATGGCTTCTCCCCAAAAGTACTTAGGGAGGTTACTTTCACATAACATAGTCCTAGCCATTTTCTCTAGTGTTCTATTCTTCCTTTCCACAACTCCATTTTGTTGTGGTGTCCTAGGTGCAGAAAAATTATGGGTTATCCCCTTTTTACTACAAAATTCGTCAAATAATTGATTTTCGAATTCGGTACCATGGTCACTTCTAATGGCTATGACTGAAGACTCTCTAGCATTTGTTACTTCCTTATGGAACTTCTTAAACATAGAAAATGCTTGATCCTTATGCGCTAGAAACATGACCCATGTGTACCTAGAGTAATCATCTACTATAACTAGACCATATTTATTTCCACCTAGGCTTGTTGTTCTAGTTGGACCGAATAGGTCCATGTGTAGTAATTCTAGAGGCCTAGAAGTAGAGACACATTTTATGGATTTAAAAGAGTTCCTAGATTGTTTGCCAAATTGACATGCTTCACATATTTTGTTCTTTTCAAATTTTAATTTTGGCAAACCTATCACGGAGTCTCTTTTAACTAGTTTAGTTATTGTGTCCATGCTTGCATGACCTAACTTACGGTGCCATAACCAACTAGCATCATTATCTTTAGTTTCATTTACAACTAGACATTGGTTATGTTTTGCAAGATCTTCTAGGTCTACAACATATACATTTCCACATCTAATTCCTTTAAAAACTAAACTATTATCATTAGGATTTGTTATAATGCATAGTGATGGTTTAAACATAACATCATATCCTTTATCACATAATTGACTAATGCTTAACAAGTTATGCTTAAGACCATCAACATATCTAACATTATCTATAAAAGTAGAAGGGGTGATTTGAACTTTACCAATACCAATGATGTGACCTTGGTTGTTGTCTCCAAACGTCACATCACCTCCCTTCTTAGCTTCAAGGGTGAAAAATTGATCTTTATCACCCGTCATGTGCCTTGAGCAGCCACTATCCAAATACCAGCAGTTTTTGTTGACTTTGGCTGCAAGACACTCCTACACAAGCAAATCATGTCATCTTAGGTACCCAAGTTTTCTTGGGTCCTTCATGGTTAGTCAAGTTGGTTCCTTTTGGAACCCATACCTTTTTAATTTTTCTTTTAGTTTTACTTTTCCTAAAATTACACACATTTGCTTTATGACCTACTGTACCACAACAAAAGCAAGTTATTTTCTTAATTTTAGTTTCCCCAGCTTTAACAAAGAAGTTACTAAGAAGTTTTTGTTTATTTCTTAGTTTATATCCTAAACCCGCTTTATTAAATACGGCTCGTTGATTATTAAGTATCATATTTAACTTTTCAGAACTATACGTAAACTTTTCAACTAAAGGTTTGTATTTTCCAAGTTCTTTAGTTAATGTTTGATTTTCTGCTTTTAAATCATTTAGTTCTTTTGTGAGATCCTTGTTTAAGATTTGTTTATGGTTTTTAAGTTCTGAAAGTTCCTTAGTTAGTTTTTCATTATCTTTCGTTAAGTTGTTAGTCTTCTTAATTAAGAGTTGGTTGCTTGTCTTAAGTTCTAGATTTTCTTTGGTAAGATTATCTTTATCCTTAATTAATGAATCATGCTTATGAATGTAAGTTTGGTTAGTTACTTTTAGTTCTCTGTTTTAACATTTATATTCTTATATTCAATCATTAATTCATTAAACGCATCATAAAGTTCATCAAATGTAAAATCAAAATGCGTATCGGAAGTTACCTCGTTTTCGTTGGCCATGAAGCAGAAATTGGCCTTCTCTTCTTGTTCTTCATCCGATGATGAAGATGATGCGTCGGAGTCCGATAGGGTGGTGACAAGTGCTTTCTTCTTCTTCTTGTACTTGCTGCCCTTCTTTAGTAAGGGACACTCAGCTCTGATGTGTCCCGGCTTTTTGCACTCATAGCACCCAATTCCCTCATTTTCTCTTTCCTTACCTTTGTCCTTGCGGTAGGAATTTGAGGGGCCTCTCCTTTGATGATAGGACTTCTTGTGGTTGATGAATTTCTTGAACTTGCGCACAAGAAGTGCCTCACCACCATCTTCCTCATCTTCTTCTTCTTCACTACTGCTACTGCAAGGTAAGTCTTTGTTAGATGAAGTAGATTTTAAAGCTATTACCTTTTTCTTATGGGAGGACTCTTCCTCGTTGTGTTGTTTCATGGTGAGCTCGTGCGTCATAAGGGATCCAAGAAGCTCCTCAAGTGGTAGCTTGTTCAAGTCCTTGGCTTCTTGGATTGCCGTCACTTTAGCTTCCCACGACCTTGGTAGACACCGAAGGATTTTCCTGACAAGCTCACTGTTAGTATAGTTCTTGCCAAGGCTTTTTAGGCCATTGACAATATCAGTAAACCTAGTAAACATGCATGTGATTGTTTCATTTGAATCCATTTTAAATAGTTCATATTTATGAACCAAGATGTTTATTTTGGATTCCTTGACTTGATTCGTGCCCTCATGGGTCACTTCAAGTCTGTCCCAAATTTCTTTTGCAGAATTACAAGTTGAAACCCTATTGAATTCATTACGGTCTAAGGCACAATAAAACACATTCATAGCTTTAGAGTTTAATTGTGCCTTCCTCATGTCATGTTCATCCCAATCCTTTTCTAATTTGGGTACCTTAACACCCTCTACATATGTGGATGGGATGTATGGGCCATTCACTACAATGGTCCACATCTCATAGTCTTGGGCTTGGATGAATATTCTCATCCTAGCCTTCCAGTATGAGTAGTCGGATCCATTGAAGAAAGGGGGTCTTTGGGTGGACTGACCCTCAATGTGAGAAGATCCAAATGGGGTTGTCATTTTGATCTTTTAACTCTTGAGTGGAAGAGTTTTTGGCTCTGATACCACTTGTTGCCCAGATAGACAACCCAAGAGGGGGGGTGAATTGGATTTTAAAATTAATTTAGATATTTAAAATGTTATGGATGATTAATTAAAAACTATTGCAAGTTATTTAATTAATCCTAAGTGCTGTGAGTGATGTGAGAGTAAGAAGAAAAGAGCCAATCAATCACAAACACAAGGTTTTATAGTGGTTCGGAGCTAACCCTTGCTCCTACGTCCACTCCCCAAGTCTCACTTGGGAATTTCACTATAACCCCCTTGGATTACAGCCGGTTGTTTTGCAAGCTCACAACCAAACTTGTTGTTTTACGAGCTCACAACGAACTCGGTCGGTTTTCCCAGGCTCACCAACTAGAACCAACCCCGATTGTTTTTCCGGGCTCACAATCAAACCCTTACACACGTTGGTTTTTAACTTGGCTCACCAACCAACCTTAGTCCCCTTGATTCAATCCTCCGATTGAACCAAGTAAATACAAGTTATAGAAAGAAAGGAAAATAAGCTTCTCAAAAGCAGATGTAAAACAATATAATCAAAAGAGGAGTTTAGAAGCCCTCAAACGCTTTTAAGCTGAAGTAGAGGAATGGCTTCTTGAACTCCGGTCTCCTCTCGAATGAGTAGTCGACTTGAATGCAGGAGGAGGAGGCTTTAATTGCTGGGAAGATGTAGTTGGTTGCAGTAAATGCTGATCTTCCCCTTTTTCGTTGAAGAGCACGTTGCAGAGCTTGAAAGCTTGAATGCTTGGAGTGGAATAGTTGTTCTCTGCCTTGCTACAGTCTTCTGTGGCTATTTAAGCGAACCCCCACGGAAACTAGCCGTTACACTGCTTTTTCTGTCCGTTCTGCACACTCTGCGCAGCCTGACAATATGACCGTTGGTGGGTTGGAGTCGACTCGCGCGATCAGGAGTCGACTCGGCTGTAGCGGGAGTCGACTCAAGCTTTTCCGGAGTCGACTCGGCAACTGTTCCAAATTTGAATTAAAGTTGCCGTCACGACTGGGAGTCGACTCGTCTTGACCCGGAGTCGACTCGCCAACTTCTGGAGCTGACCTGGCAATTTTGGAGTCGGCTCATCCACAGAAGTCCGTGGATCCAATTTTGAATTTTGTCCACTCGAGTCGACTCGACTGTCCTTGGAGTCGACTCGAATCTCAGAGCCCGAACTCCCGATTCTCTGTCTTTTGGCTCATCCAGTCTTGGAGTCGACTCGAACTTCCTTGGAGTCGACTCGGCTCTCAGTTTCCGAAAGTTGGTCTTCTGCCTTTTGACGTGAAGCTTGTCTTGGAGTCGACTCGAGCTGTCTGGGAGTCGACTCGAATCTCAGAGGCAGTAACATGGTTTTCTGTCTGTCGATGGTCGCACAGTCTCGGAGTCGACTCGTGCAATGCGGGAGTCGACTCGAATCTCAGAGTCCCAAAAATGCTCTCTGACTTTTTCCTTGTGTTCCGCTGAGAGTCGACTCATGCTTTCTTTGGAGTCGACCTGCCAACCATCGGAGTCGACTCGCGTTCCACTGGAGTCGACTCGAATCTCAGACCCGAAAAACTGCTCTCTGACTTTTCTTTGTGTACCTCTTGGAGTCGACTCTTACTACCCTGGAGTCGACTCGTTGAACATTGGAGTCGACTCGCGCACTTCAGGAGTCGACTCGTTGACAGGTTCTGAGATGAGGCTTTCTGTTCTTCTTTCTGTTCTCAGTCGGGTCGACTCGTACTAGTCTGGAGTCGACTCGAGCTCGTCCCAGTGAACTTGATACGCTTGGAGTCGACTCGTGATACTCGGGAGTCGACTCGAGTCTCAGACTTTGGTTCATGCAGACTTCTTAACTTATCCAAAATACTATGAACCAAGTCTAGAGACACTTGGACAGGATTTTTACTGAAACACTCAATTGAATTCATTAGTAATCACAAGATATACTCAAATGCTTTGAGCTCATCAAAATCAAATGGAGTTTTAATCAATCACTCCACAGGACTTGATCATGAGTCCTACTTGGAGTGGGATTCATGAAGTCCTAATTGGATTAGGATTTCAAATTAAATTAGAATCCTACTTGGAATAGAATTTCTAAAGTCCTAATTGTCTTAGGGCTGAAATTTAATAAGTCCTAATTAGATTAGGATTATTTTAAGTCCTAATTAATTTTAAATTTAATCTAATTAATTTCATGACTCCTAATTGGATTAGGATTGAAGAGTTCAATAGAGTCATGGTTCAATTAAATCCTAATTTGATTAGGATTTGGATTAAATTGAAATGGGTTCATATAAATCCTATTTTGAATAGGATTAGACCCATGCATTAGTCCCAAACCATTTTACCATTTAATTTGATTAACTGGTTAATTAAAAGGGTTATGAGGGAGGGGCCCACGCCCCTCCCCTTGGGAAATGCGTGGAAGGAAAAGGAGGGGCGTAAGCCCCTCCTTGCTGCCGAATAAAAAAGATAAGGGTGAGCTCCTAAAAAATAGGAGCTCATCCTTATCTCATGGGAAATAAAAAGGAGGAGGTGTTTTGGCCCCTCCTCTCATAATTTTCTGGGTGTTCACGGCAGCAACCCTCCTCCCCTCATTCCTCCTTCCAGCCGCAAGAGAAAAGGGAGAAAAAGAAAGGGTGGGGTGGCCTTCTTCTACCTCTTCCTTAGGTCCAGCGTAGGAGAAAAAGAAAAGGCTGCGAAGAGCCTTTGTTTTTTCTTCCTTGGCATTTCCTTCTTCTTCCTCCTCTCAAGCCAATCAAAGGTTGATTCAAAGGAGAGGACCTCAGCCATCTAAAGCCATCTCTGCAAGGGAGCTAGCACCATGGGGAGATCCAAAGGCTTCGATCGACTCACTACCTCGTGTGGATACCCGTAGAGGCCGGACGCGTGTGCGGCGTCCATTGAATCTTCTACAAATCCACGTAAATTAGATTTGCGGAGACCATCTACCCGCACAAGGTGAAGATCTGATCTTCTTAATAATTTTAAAATGGTTTAAAATAATTTAATTCTAATCTATCTACAAACGAATGGTTTTAAAATACGTTCATGCGATGAACAGATCCCGCATATGTTTTCCGCTGCAATCTGAAAATTATTTCGAAATTTTTATGGCATATGAGGGATGCTAATAGTGGTATCAGAGCCAGGTTATGTAGATTAAGATTAGAATTAAATTTTTTAAGGCATTTTAGATCTGAAATTTAAGGAATTATGCTTGCTAAAATTTATGTATGCAGAATTTTCAGCTTGCTGATTTTTCTGCATACTAATTATTGGATGCTTAGATTAATGATTCTAATGCTTTGATAATGTGATTACAAATGTTTAGAATCATATCTTGCATAATCAGCAAGTCATGAGATGAAATAATCAGTTAAATATCAGATCTGAAAATAATTTTTATGCATGTGATGCATATGGTGATGATCATGGATGGACCCTTTGAATGTGCTGAAATGTTCTGCGATGTTCTATGATGCATGTAATTAATTTTTTAGATGTCTGCATGCATCTTAAATTCATGTATTAGAGACCTGCATGTCTCATGAAAAAAGGATTGTAATTTATTATTTTATTTTTATTTAATTTTTAATGTAATCTGGGATTTAATCGGTGATGTGTGTTGCACGTCGATGGTTGATCGATATGTACATCAACAAGCTCAACATGCGCGGATCGAGATCAAGGGTTGATTGAAGATGGATCAAGGAGTTGATCACAATTGGACCTAGAGGATCAAGATCGAGTCAAGAGTTGAAGACGATCAAACCAATTGACATGCATGTGCTTGTAAAATAATCCCATCCTAGATCCATGATCATCACCATTTAATTTTATTTTTGATAAATGCCTGCATGTTTAATGCTTATGTTTATGCGGGTAGATTTATATTTGCATGAGATGTGAATACGCGATCGAGTGAGACCTAAATCGAAATCTCCCTAATCAGTCGAGGGTGAACCAACATGAGTTAGTCATATTTGATTAATTGATCTAATTGGTGTCTAGGCAAGCCTATAAGGTGGTTACTTAATTAGGACCTTACTCTCTAAGTAAGGGGAGCCTCCCACCTGCTTACCTGGCCAATTGTTCGATTACCTCTTATGAAGAACTCAAGTTGCAAACACTAAGACTTGATTATGCAATATTAAGTCCATAGGTCTTCCACCGTAGTAGAGCTGCTAAGGTCTTTTCGATGTTGATTTGTCTCGGCTGGGCACAGTGGACAAGTTGCATCGGGGGACTGGACCTCTCTATTAGACATGAGATGTTGCAGGGTAAAGGTGGGGTTGGGGACCAATAACTGTTAGGTGAGGACCCAATGACGACTTTATTTCTGCGGTTATACGGTGGGTCTGACTTAACTAAGTAATGGGGCCAATAACTGTTAGGTGAGGTCTTCATGATTTAGAGACCAAGTACCACTGCAATTTGCTTAAGAGGCATTATACAAGAGTTGTACACTCATCTATTTATATGTCACCAATAACTGTTAGGTGAGGCGGCATGTAAATCGGTGAGACCGCAGTACCCACTAGAAATCCTAGTCGCGCAGGATTTTCGTTTCTCCATCAGGGGAGTATGAGGGATTCGAGAAAATAGTGGGAGTATATTTGTTTTAAAAGACCCTAAAACAAATAGAGTTCAAGTACAAAGTCTAACTAGAATCTTTACTCTCTACAGATCACAATGTCAGCTTCAAACCCTTTGACCCGTATTCTTGAGACCAACCGACTGACCGGAACCAACTATAAAGACTGGCTTAGAAACCTGAAAATTGTTCTGAGTTGTGAGAAACTAGGGTATGTGCTCGAGAACGATATCCCTAGGTTACCAGCACGTCCTACTGATGATCAGCGTAAGACGCATCAAAAGTGGACAGATAACGACATTAGGGTCAAGTGCTACATCATGGCATCCATGACTAATGAACTTCAAAGCCAGCATGAGAACATGAAGACTGCTAGGGAAATACTGGCTCACCTGCAAGAGTTGTATGGTGAGCAGAGCCGCATTGCACGTTTTGAAGTGTCCAAGAGACTCTTCAAGGCAAAGATGCGCGAGGGGCAGTCTGTCCACGATCACTGTTTGACTACGATCAAGGACCTCGAGGAGCTTGAGAAGCTCGGTATGTCCATGCATAAGGAACTGCAGATAGATCTGATCCTGCAATCCCTTCCTGATTCATTTGGTCAGTTTATAGTAAATTACCATATGAATAAGATTGAATGCACTAAGACCGAATTGTTGAACATGTTGGTAACTGCTGAGGGAGCCTTGAAAGGCTCAAGGGGCTCTGTTCTAGCTGCTGAGCTGACTTCTGGTTCCAAAGGAAAGTCTACTTGGAAGAAAAAGAAGCCTGTAAAGAAGCAGAAGAAAGATAAGAAGCCTAAGAAGGAATTTCACAAGAAAAAGGCTAATGACAAGGGAAAATGTTTCCACTGCAACGTCGATGGCCATTGGAAAAGGAACTGCCCTTCATACCTCGAGAGCTTGAAGAACAAAAAGGACACACTTTCTGAAGGTATGTTAGACTTGCTCGTAATTGAAACTAACCTTACGGTTTCTTCTACTTCCAGTTGGGTTATAGATTCTGGTTCTAGTGCTCATTTGTGCACTACTATGCAGGGTCTAAAGAAAAGTAGGAGGCTGGCGGAAGGTGCAGTAACCCTTCGGGTTGGCAACGGGGCAAGAGTTGCTGCTGTAGCTGTGGGCACCTATCCTCTACGATTACCGTCTGGATTTAGTTTATTGCTTAGAGACTGTTATTATGTCCCTGCTGCTAGCAGAAATTTGATTTCTGTTTCATGTTTAGCACAGGATGGTCATGTTTTGACCTTTGACAAAGACTGTTGTTCTATTTATTTCAGAAATAAATTAGTTGCACGTAGTTTCATGATTGACAGTCTCTATCACTTGCATGTTGATGTGTCAGTGAATGTGTCTGAGCAAGTAGTGAGTGCCATAGGATCTAAAAGATCCAGAGATGAGATAAACCAGAAATATTTGTGGCACCTCAGGCTTGGCCATATTGGAGAGGACAGAATGAACAAAATGGAAAAAGATAGGCTTCTCGGCCCATTGACTTCCGAGTCAGATCCAGTTTGTGAGTCGTGTCTTCAAGGAAAAATGGCTAGATTACCCTTTGTAGGACATGGGGAGAGGACCACTGAAATACTTACCCTGGTACATACTGATATGTGTGGCCCATTTGATGTGTCAGCCAGGGATCGTTATTCGTACTTCATTACCTTTACCGATAACTATTCACGATATGGGTATGTGTATCTTATGAGATACAAATCTGAGTCTTTTGAAAAGTTCAAAGAATTCAGAAATGAAGTAGAAAAACAGATTGGAAAAATCCTTAAGGTTCTTCGATCAGATCGAGGAGGAGAATACCTTAGTGGAGAATTTCGGGACTATCTCAAGGAGAATGGCATAGTCTCACAATGGACGCCTCCGGGTACACCTCAACTCAACGGGATGTCAGAAAGGAGGAATCAGACCCTATTGGATATGGTCCGATCCATGATGAGCTTCACAGATCTGCCTATGTTTCTTTGGGGAGATGCCTTATTATCCGTAATTTATTTATTGAATAGAGTTCCCTCTAAATTCGTTCCTACCACACCGTATGAGATATGGCATGGAAAGAAACCGAGTCTTGGTCATCTCAAGATTTGGGGATGTCCGACCCATGTCAAGAGAATGCAGGCGGACAAGTTAGAGCCTAGGACCATAAGTGCTCGTTTCATAGGATATCCTAAAGAGTCATTAGGATACAATTTTTACGTCTCAGAGGATCACAATGTGTTTGTGAGCCGACATACCGTCTTCTTGGAAAAACAGTTTATCCTTGATAGAGGCAGTGGGAGAAAAATTGAGCTTGAAGAGAAAGTCTCTGAAAAGCAACGAGTAATGGATCCTATAGAACCTATTCACATAGAGCCAGTACACATAGTACGTCCTCCACCTCGTAGATCAAGTAGGGTCTCCCATCCTCCCGATAGATACTTAGGTATACTAGTAGAGAACACCGAGAAAATGTTCCTCATGGGAGATAGGGAACATGTACAGGATCCCAATACCTACAACGAGGCGATATCTGATATCGATTCCGAGAAATGGCTGGAAGCCATGAAGTCAGAGATAGACTCCATGTATTCCAACCAAGTCTGGACCTTAGTAGATCCACCAGAAGGTATAGTACCTATTGGATGCAAATGGATCTACAAAAGGAAGATAGGTTCGGATGGAAAGGTAGAGACCTATAAGGCAAGGCTAGTGGCGAAAGGGTATTGTCAGCGCGAAGGCATTGACTATCAGGAGACTTTTTCACCTGTAGCCATGCTTCCATTCGAACATTGCTTGCCATTGCAGCGTTTCATGATTATGAAATATGGCAGATGGATGTGAAAACTGCTTTCCTGAATGGATATCTTGATGAAGATATCTATATGGAGCAACCTTTGGGTTTCACTTCCAGTGATGGAGATCACAAGGTCTGCAAGCTGCAAAGGTCCATCTATGGACTAAAGCAAGCATCTCGAAGCTAGAATACTCGTTTCAATGATGCAATCAAATCGTTTGATTTCATCAAGAACGAAGAGGAACCGTGTGTTTACAAGAAGGTTAGTGGGAGTGCTGTCGTGTTCCTCGTACTGTACGTGGATGACATCTTCTTGATTGGGAATGATGTTCCCATGCTAACCTCGGTCAAGGTCTGCTTGTCAAAAGAGTTCTCCATGAAAGACCTTGGGGAAGCATCCTACATTTTGGGGATTAAGGTCTATAGAGATAGATCTAAGAGGTTGCTTGGCCTATCACAGAAGATGTACATAGAGGAGGTACTGAAGAGGTTCAGTATGGAAAACTCCAAGAGGGGTCTATTACCCCTTAGGCATGGGATTCATCTCTCCAAAAAGATGTGCCCCAACACATCTGAAGAGATTCAACGCATGAGCATGATTCCTTATGCTTCTGCAATAGGAAGCCTCATGTATGCCATGCTATGTACACGACCTGATATAGCCCTTGCTGTGAGTGTCACTAGCAGATATCAGTCGAATCCAGGCAAAGAGCACTGGACAGCTGTGAAGAACATTCTTAAGTACTTAAGAAGAACTAAAGATTTGTTTTTGGTCTTTGGAGGAGCATCGGAGTTAAAGGTAGAAGGATAAACAGATTCAGACTTTATGACTGATATTGATGATAGAAAGTCTACATCTGGATATGTGTTCTTGTGCAATGGTGGTACGGTAAATTGGAAGAGTTCCAAACAACCGATCATTGCTGATTCTACCATGGAAGCTGAGTATATCGCCGCCTCTGAAGCTGCAAAGGAAGCCTTCTGGTTCAAGAAATTTATTGCAGAGTTAGATGTAATGCCATCAGATGCCATCACACTCTACTGCGATAATAATGGCGCCATAGCTCTTGCTAAGGAGCCAAGGTCTCATCAGAAGTCCCAGCACATAGAGCGGCGCTTTCACCTCATACGCGACTACCTCGAAAAGAAATATGTCGAGGTGCAGAGAGTAGACTCCGCGGACAACGTGACGGACCCGCTCACTAAGCAGTTAAATCAGCAGAAGACTGAAGCCCACCTTGAGAAGATGGGACTTAGATATATGACTGATTGGCTGTGCAAGTGGGAGATTGTTGGATGTATGCCCTAGAAGCCAATCTGGCGGACACATTATTAATTCTGGGACATAAATTTGTACTTGACTTTATTATTATTGAATAATAAATGGACAGTTTTTCATTCATATTATTTATGTGTCTATGAATTGTCCAAGGAATTAATAAGATGAGGATACATATTCTCAAGAGTTGAGAATTTAAGCCATGTATTATTGGTGATTAATTTCTAAATGCTCCTGATCAATGGATCATCACGAGGACGGTGATCGATCCGATCAGTGCACAGATCACTTTCCTTCTGATGGACGATGTTGCCCAGATAGACAACCCAAGAGGGGGGGGGGTGAATTGGGTTTTAAAATAATTTGAATAATTAAAACGATGTGGTTGACTAATTAAAAACTATTGCAAGTTATTTAATTAATGCTAAGTGCTGTGAGTGATGTGAGGGGAAGAAGAAGAGAGACAATCCAACACAAACACAAGGTTTTATAGTGGTTCGGAGCTAACCCTTGCTCCTACGTCCACTCCCCAAGTCTCACTTGGGAATTCACTATAACCCCCTTGGATTACAGCCGGTTGTTTTCCAAGCTCACAACCAAACTTGTTGTTTTACGAGCTCACAACGAACTCGGTCGGTTTTTCCAGGCTCACCGACTAGAACCGCCCCGATTGTTTTCCCGGGATCACAATCAAACCCTTACACACGTTGGTTTTAACTCGGCTCACCAACCAACCTCAATCCCCTTGATTCAATCCCCGATTGAACCAAGTAAATACAAGTTGTAGAAAGAAAACAGAAAATGAGCTTCTCAAAAAGCAGATGAAAACAATATGAACAATAAATGAAGTTAAGAAGCCTCAAACGCTTTTAGATTGGAGATGAGGAATGGCTTTTTAAACTTCTGGTCTCCTCTTGAAAGAGTAGTCGACTTGAATGCAGGAGAAGGAGGCTTTAATTGCTGGGAAGATGTAGTTGGAAGCAGTAAATGCAGATCTTCCTCTTTTTCGTTGAAGAGCACGTTGCAGAGCTTGAATGCTTGATTAGTTGGAGTGGAATGGTTGTTCTCTACCTTGCTACAGTCCTCTGTGGCTATTTAAGCCAACCCCCACGGAAACTAGCCGTTAGAGTGCTTTTTTGCCCGTTCTGAACACTCTGCGCAGCCTGACAATATGACCGTTGGTAGGTTGGAGTCGACTCGCGCGATCAGGAGTCGACTCGGCTGTAGCGGGAGTCGACTCAAGCTTTTCCAGAGTCGACTCGGCAACTGTTCCAAATTTGAATTAAAGTTGCCTTCACGACTGGGAGTCGACTCGTCTTGACCTGGAGTCGACTCGCCAACTTCTGGAGCTGACTTGGCAATTTTGGAGTCGGCTCATCCACTGAAGTCCGTGGATCCAATTTTGAATTTTGTCCACTCGAGTCGACTCGACTGTCCTGGGAGTCGACTCGAATCTCAGAGCCCGAACTCCTGATCCTCTGTCTTTTGGCTCGTCCAGTCTTGGAGTCGACTCGAATTTCCTCGGAGTCGACTCGGCTCTCAGTTTCCGAAACTTGGTCTTCTGCCTTTTGATTGTGAAGCTGTCTTGGAGTCGACTCGAGATGTCTGGGAGTCGACTCGAATCTCAGAGGCAGTAACTTGATCTTCTGTCTGTTGATGATCGCGGAGTCTCGGAGTCGACTCCGCGTACTGCGGGAGTCGACCTCGAATCTCAGAGTCCCAAAAATGCTCTCTGACTTTTTTCTTTGTGTTCCGCTGAGAGTCGACTCATGCTTTCTTTGAGTCGACTTGCCACCTGTTACGGGGGGAATTTAGCCACCATGCCCCACGTGACCGGCACGCGCGCCCAGGAAGACTACGGCAGTCCCTTGATCCAGCAATCCGACCCCGAGTCGGATATCTTCGGCTCCGCAGCCCGACCCCGAGTCGGCTTGCCCCTTGATCCAGCAATCCGACCCCGAGTCGGATATCTTCGCTCCGCAGCCCGACCCCGAGTCCGGCTGCCCTTGATCCCGCAATCCGACCCCGAGTCGGATATCTTCGGCTCCGCACCCGATCCCGAGTCGGCTGCCCCCTGATCCAGTCATCCGACCCCGGAGTCGGCAATCTCCCGACAACGACAGGCTGTTCCCCCGAGGCACGCCGCGGCCCCCTGCTCCACTACTCCCCTGCAACGGTCGCATCCGGCGCTGCTTCCACGATCCCTGTTAACAGCCGTACAAAGCGGAGCCCCCACTACGCCCTGTCATGGCCGTACCCAGCGCTGCCCACCACGACGCCCTGTAAAGCGGCCATGGCCAGTGGCAACTCCATCGCGCCACACGATGACCAACCCCCCCGAAAAACCCCCAGCCTGGTAATATATGCGGCTGGGGGGAGAAGGGGGAGGGTAAGCAAAGGTTTTCCAAGAGTATTCTCTTACCTGCTGCTGCTATCTCTCCTTCTCCTTCAATCTCCTCTGACTTGATCGTCGGAGGGCCCCACTACCCCAGTGGTGGTGCGAGGCTTGCTTGCAGGTTTCCCGGTGGAAGGTGGAGCGCAATCAACCCAACTCCAAGGGAACCCCGTTCACACCGCTGTGCCAATCGTTCTCGGTTTGGACCACGCAGCAACAGTTTGGCGCTAGAGGAAGGGCCGGATCTCAGAGCGATCGTAATGGCACGGCGAGGTGGTCGTGGAGCTTCCAATGCTTCCGGTCGCGGGGCCTCTCGCGCCACTGGCCGGGAGGCCGCTGCATCCCCAACACGCTCTCAGCAACACTCCACCCGCCCCACCGCCCATTCAGATGGTCGAGGCCCGCCCAATTCGACCAGCTAACCCAGCAGGTTCGCACCCCGCGGAGGCGGTGCAGAATCTGCAGGGTGCGATGTCCCGGGCGCCGCAGCAGGCTCAGGAGCCGCCGCTGCCTGAGCGTTCGCCTGTCCTCCTCAACCCGCGTTCTTTCCTCTCCCATGGGGAGGAGCGCCGACGCGAGGAGGATTCTCGAGCACGCTCCATTCTGCCGGGACCTTCCCACCGGAGCTGCGCGGGGTACGAGAGGCGGGCCCGGGCGCGTTCCCAGACCCCCCAGTCCTCGAGGAACCCGCGCTCCAGTCGGTCCCCCTCTCGCCGCTCCTTGTCTCCCACCCACCGGTCGCGCTCCCTGGATCGGCGGGTGGACGATCTCCACCGACAACTCCAGGTCCTGAAGGGCCATTCCAAAGATCCCTTCGCCGACTTGGAGATCTCCTCCCAGCCGGCGCTTGCCTCGAGGATCTTGCGGACCCCGAATCCGCCGGGTTTCAAAATGCCGGCGATCGAGCCCTATGACGGGGCGGCGGACCCTCGGGATCACGTCGAGAGTTTCAGGACCCTCATGCTCCTCCACGGAGCATCAGATCCCCTTCTCTGCAAAGCTTTCCCGGCAACCCTCCGTGGCCCGGCGAGGGCGTGGTTCGCCGGGCTGGAGGCTGACTCGATCCGGTCCTTCGACCAGTTCACTCGCCTCTTCATCACTCACTTCGCCGTCAGTAGCCGGCGGCGACTGGTCTCCGACTCCCTCTTTGATGTCCGGCAAAACGAGGGAGAGAGCCTGCGGGGTTATCTTACCCGCTTCAACAAGGCTACGCTGGAGGTCCGGAACCTGAGTCAGGAGGTGGCCCTTTCAGCCCTGAAGCGTGGCTTCCGGAAGGGCAGACTCACCTTCTCCCTGGATAAACGCCTGCCACGGAGCTTCCCGGAGCTGTTGTCCCGGGCGAACCAGTATGCGGACGCCGAGGAGGCGGCCGCCCACCGGAGCAAGGAGGCCACCGAGATCCCTCCAAAGCTTGGGAAGAAAAGGCAAAAGAGGCAAGCCAGAGGAGGAGCCCGACGCCCCAGCGTCGGCGCAGAAGCCCGTCGCCGGCGAGGAACCACGGCGCCCCGCGCCCTCGTTCTCCGCCTCGACGTTTCAACCAGTACACCCCTCTCCTGACTCCCCGGGCCCAGATCCTTATGGAGATCAAGGGGCGGGAGGATCTTCCGGCTCCGAGACAGATGCGGAAGATCCCTGGGAAGAGGCCCTCTCGGGCGTACTGTGAGTACCACCGAGACCACGGCCACGACACGGAGGACTGCTTCCAGCTTCGGGACGAGATCGAGGCTCTCATCCGTCGGGGGCGTCTCGGTCGATATGTGAGCGACCGACGTCCCCCGCGGACCCGCGTCCGGCCGACCCGGCTCCTCCGGAGCCTCGGGAGCAGAATCGACCCGTTGCGGGCGTGATCCATACTATCACTGGGGGCTGCTCTCGGCCTGTGAGGAACGCAGGGGGCTCGGCGGAAGCATCAGGGATGGCCGTCGTAAAGAGGCAGAGGGTCGGCAATGTAATCACCTTTTCTGATGAGGATGTAAAGGGGGTTCAGACTCCCCACGATGACGCCATGGTGATCTCCCTCACTATGGCAAACTATGATGTAAGGCGTGTTCTTGTTGATAGTGGAAGCTCAGCTGATATTTTGTTTTACGAGGCCTTCCAAAAGATGAGCTTGTCCAGACAATTGTTGCACAAAACATCCACCCCCCTCATCGGATTCAGTGGTGACGCTGTCCCGGCCGAAGGAGTCGTCGAGCTGCCTGTGACTGCGGGCGTTGCACCCGCAGAAGCCACGGTGCGACTCGGGTTCTTGGTCGTCCGTGTTCCCTCGGCCTACAACGCTATCCTCGGACGACCCGGACTGAACGCCCTTCGTGCGGTGGTCTCTACGTACCACTTGCTCATGCGGTTCCCCACGGCAGCTGGGATCGGAGAGGTCCGAGGTGACCAACCGACCGCACGGCAATGTTTCCTAGCGACTCTCAAAGGGAAGAAGCCCGTGGAAGCCCTAAGCGTCGAGTCCCTTGATGCCAGAGACGAGGTGGCCTTGCGGCACGGGGAGCCGGCCGAGGGTGTGGTCGAAGTCCCCCTCGAGGAAGGCCGCCCCGACCGGGCGGTCCGGGTCGGCGCCAATCTCGACCCGGGGGCTCGGGCCCGGTTGGTGGAATTCCTCCGAGCCAATGCCGATGTATTTGCCTGGTCGGCGACCGATGTACCTGGGATCGACTCGGAGGTCATTTCTCACGCCCTCAACGTCGACCCGACCCACCGACCAATAAAGCAGAAGAAGAGACACTGTGCCCCGGATCGGATCCGGGTGGTCGACCAGGAGGTAGACAAGCTCTTGGAGGCAGGATTCATAAGGGAGGTAAGCTACCCCGAGTGGCTGGCAAATGTTGTACTTGTCCGGAAGGCGAGCGGGAAGTGGAGGATGTGCATCGACTATACCGACCTGAACAAGGCGTGCCCTAAGGATAGCTTTCCGCTTCCGCGAATAGACCAACTGGTCGACGCGACTTCCGGATATCAGCTGCTGTCTTTCATGGACGCCTTCTCCGGTTACAACCAGATAATGATGGCCCCATAGGACGAGGAGAAAACTGCCTTTATAACAGACCGGGGGCTGTACTGCTACAAGGTAATGCCCTTCGGTCTGAAGAATGCTGGCGCCACTTACCAGCGCCTCGTCAACAAAATCTTCAAAGAGCAAATCGGCCGGAACATGGAGGTGTACGTGGACGATATGCTGGTGAAGAGCCGCCATGCAGACCAGCACATCGCGGATTTGGAGGAGACTTTCACCACCTTGCGGAAGTTTCGCATGAAGTTGAACCCAGCGAAGTGCGCCTTCGGCGCTTCGGCCGGGAGGTTCCTCGGTTTCATTGTCAACCAGCGGGGTATCGAAGCCAACCCAGACAAAATCAAGGCTATCCAAGGTATGTCCCCTCCGACCAAAGTAAAGGAGGTTCAGGAGCTCGCTGGAAGGGTCGCCGCGCTTGGACGATTTGTGGCAAAATCGGCCGAACGCTGCCAACCATTCTTCAAGGTGTTAAAACGCCCGAAAGACTTCCTCTGGACGGCCGAATGTCAAGCAGCATTCGACCAGCTCAAGGAATACCTGGCGTCTCCTCCCCTACTGTCCAAGCCGCAAGAAGGGGAGATGCTCTACCTCTATCTGGCGGTCTCCCCAACCGCGGTCAGTGCGGTGCTGGTTCGGGAAGAGGCAAAGCTCCAGAAGCCTGTGTACTACATCAGCCGGGTCCTATGGGATGTCGAGACGCGGTACACGAAGGCTGAAAAGATCGCCTTCGCACTGCTGACCGCGACCAGGAGGCTTCGCCCCTATTTCCAGGCTCATTCGGTCACCCTCTTAACCGATCAACCACTACGGCAGATCCTCAGCAACCCCGAGAATGCGGGACGACTGGTGAAGTGGGCAGTAGAACTCGGTGAGTTCGACATCCGCTACCAGCCTCGACCCGCCATCAAGGCCCAGGTGCTCGCGGACTTCCTCGCTGAGTGCACGGTGCAGGAGGCGGAACCTAGACCGCCGGAAACGCCCAGCCTCGACCTCCCGATTTGGACGCTTCACATCGATGGGTCGTCGAACCCCGAGGGTGGAGGGGCCGGGCTGGTCCTTACCAGTCCTGATGGAGTGATAGCCGAGTATGCCTTGAGGTTCGGATTTCCAGTGACCAACAACGAGGCGGAGTACGAGGCCCTAGTCACGGGACTCAAACTCACTAGAGAGCTCGGCATTCGGCGTTTGAAGGTCTTCACCGACTCCCAGCTGGTGGTCGGGCAGGTTCGTGGGGAGTTCGAGGCCCGGAGCCCGACCATGCAGAACTACGTCCGGAAGGTGCAAGCACTCATTCCCGACCTCGGCAGTGTCGACATTCAGCAGGTCCCCAGAAGCGAAAATGCCAGGGCCGACAGGTTGTCCCGCTTGGTGGGCACAGAGGCGCACAACTTGTCGAGGGCAATCTACCTGGAGACCCTGGATGCCCCGAGCATCGGCGAGGCTGGAGCGGTGATGGCGATTGATCCGGAGCCGTCTTGGATGGACCCGCTCGTCGCCTACCTCGCCGAAGGGATCCTCCCTGAAGACGAAGATCAAGCTCGGCGACTTGTCAAGAAGTCCGCCCACTACGTACTCTATGAAGGGAGGCTGTATCGGACCTCGTTCACCGCCCCCCTCTTAAGGTGCCTCCGCCCCTCGGAGGCGGCCTACGTCCTCGGCAAAGTCCATGAGGGCGTCTGCAGATCGCACTTGGGGGCTAGGTCCTTAGCGCACAAGATCATGAGGCAAGGCTATTATTGGCCTACCTTGTTGGAGGACTCGAAGGATCACGTACGGAAATGCGACGCCTGCCAGCGCCACGCCAACGTCCAGAGAGTCTCTTCTGTCCCCTTGGCACCAATCACCGCGCCCTGGCCCTTCGCACAGTGGGGAATGGATATCCTCGGACCATTCCCCGTCGCTTCAGCTCAGCGGAAATTTTTGATTGTTGCAATCGACTACTTCACCAAGTGGGTGGAGGCAGAGCCGCTGGCCACTATCACGGAGGCACAAGTCTGGAAGTTCGTGAAGAAAAACATCATTGTCCGATTTGGGGTACCTCGGGTCCTCATCTCGGGTAATGGTCGACAGTTCGACAACAAGCATTTCCGTGACTTCTGCGAGGAGTTCGGGATCGAGCATCGGTTCACATCTGTGTCGCATCCCCAAACCAACGGTGAGGCCGAGGTCACAAATCGGACAATCCTCCAAGGAATTAAGGCGCGAATCAGTCGGACGGAGCAAGCTTGGGTCGAAGAACTCGAGAATGTCCTTTGGGCGTATCGGACCACGCATCGGACCCCTACCAGGGAGACGCCTTTCAGCCTAACCTATGGCACGGAAGCGGTTGTTCCCGTGGAGCTCGGACTCCCCTCGCCCCGGGTGGCCGCGCACCGACCCGAGGCCAATTCGGAGCAACTCCGAGGAAACCTGGACCTCTTGGAAGAAGCAAGAGAAATGGCGCAGGTTCGGATGGCGATGTATCAGCGGAGGGTGGCCCGATATTATAACTCCAAGGTCCGACCGAAACTTTTCAGAATCGGAGATCTGGTGCTAAGGCGAGCCAAAGCATCTCAACCCGCGGAAGGTGGGAAGCTGGCGCCAAATTGGGAAGGCCCGTATAGGGTTCGCTGGGTAAACCGACCTGGCTCCTACCAGTTGGAGGCCCTAGATGGTCGAGAAATTCCGAGGAGCTGGAATTCCGCTAACCTGCGGGTGTATTACCAGTAGAACGACAAAGCCAGGAAGACAGTTCGAAAAATGTACAATTCTTTTCGTTCCGATGCGGGTGGCTCCAATAAAGGCGGGCGCACCGAATCCGGAGCCGTTCCGGCTCTCGAGGCGTATCCTCCCACGATCTCCTAAGAGTCGTTCTCCTTAATTGCATTCTTCATGCAGGACACTCCGGGCAGCGTGTATCCCGCGGCCCACGTATCTCCGCTCGCGCCCAGGCCGCATCCGCCTCGAAGAGCGCGTGTATCGCGGCCGCTTAACTGACACTCCTTGCAAGCAGCAACTGGCGATCCGATTTCCCAGGTAACGCTTCAATTAGCATTTAATGCCCTTCCAGTGTTCTCCAGGCGACGCTTGGAGAGGAGGAGAAACACGATCGTAGCTGGCCACGGAGAAATCCCGTCGAGCGGCAAGCGACAGGCGCGTGGCCAACGAGCGGAATTTCCTGAGGCTCGGCCCTCGGATGCCAGGCTAACCCGATGATCATCCCGGGAGCAGACTAGCCTGAAGCCCCGACCGGTCGCCTCGGCTTGCGCCAGCCTTGGCCGACCAACGAGCGGAATTTCCCGAGGCTCGGCCCTCGGATGCCAGGCTAACCCGATGATCATCCCGGGAGCAGACTAGCCTGAAGCCCCGACCGGTCGCCTCGGCTCGCGCCAGCCTTGGCCGACCAACGAGCGGAATTTCCCGAGGCTCGGCCCTCGGATGCTAGGCTAACCCGATGATCATCCCGAGAGCAGACTAGCCTGAAGCCCCGACCGGTCGCCTCGGCTTGCGCCAGCCTTGGCCGACCAACGAGCGGAATTTCCCGAGGCTCGGCCCTCGGATGCCAGGCTAACCCGATGATCATCCCGGGAGCAGACTAGCCTGAAGCCCCGACCGGTCGCCTCGGCTTGCGCCAGCCTTGGCCGACCAACGAGCGGAATTTCCCGAGGCTCGGCCCTCGGATGCCAGGCTAACCCGATGATCATCCCGGGAGCAGACTAGCCTGAAGCCCCGACCGGTCGCCTCGGCTTGCGCCAGCCTTGGCCAACCAACGAGCGAAATTTCCCGAGGCTCGGCCCTCGGATGCCAGGCTAACCCGATGATCATCCCGGGAGCAGACTAGCCTGAAGCCCCGACCGGTCGCCTCGGCTTGCGCCAGCTTTGGCCGACCAACGAGCGGAATTTTCCGAGGCTCGGCCCTCGGATGCCAGGCTAACCCGATGATCATCCCGGGAGCAGACTAGCCTAAAGCCCCGACCGGTCGCCTCGGCTTGCGCCAGCCTTGGCCGACCAACGAGCGGAATTTCCCGAGGCTCGGCCCTCGGATGCCAGGCTAACCCGATGATCATCCCGGGAGCAGACTAGCCTGAAGCCCCGACCGGTCGCCTCGGCTTGCTCCAGCCTTGGCCGACCAACGAGCGGAATTTCCCGAGGCTCGGCCCTCGGATGCCAGGCTAACCCGATGATCATCTCGGGAGCAGACTAGCCTGAAGCCCCGACCGGTCGCCTCGGCTTGCGCCAGCCTTGGCCGACTAACGAGCGGAATTTCCTGAGGCCTAACCCTCGGATGCCTGGCCTAGCGCCGGAAGAATTTCCTGAGGCCTAACCCTCGGATGCCTGGCCTAGCGCCGGAAGAATTTCCTGAGGCCTAACCCTCGGATGCCTGGCCTAGTGCCGGAAGAATTTCCTGAGGCCTAACCGTCGGATGCCTGGCCTAGTGCCGGAAGAATTTCCTGAGGCCTAACCCTCGGATGCCTGGCCTAGCGCCGGAAGAATTTCCTGAGGCCTAACCCTCGGATGCCTGGCCTAGTGCCGGAAGAATTTCCTGAGGCCTAACCCTCGGATGCCTGGCCTAGCGCCGGAAGAATTCCCTGAGGCCTAACCCTCGGATGCCTGGCCTAGCGCCGGAAGAATTTTCTGAGGCCTAACCCTCGGATGCCTGGCCTAGTGCCGGAAGAATTTCCTGAGGCCTGACCCTCGGATGCCTGGCCTAGCGCCGGAAGAATTTCCTGAGGCCTAACCCTCGGATGCCTGGCCTAGTGCCGGAAGAATTTCCTGAGGCCTAACCCTCGGATGCCTGGCCTAGCGCCGGAAGAATTTCCTGAGGCCTAACCCTCGGATGCCTGGCCTAGCGCCGGAAGAATTTCCTGAGGCCTAACCCTCGGATGCCTGGCCTAGTGCCGGAAGAATTTAATGAGGCCTAACCCTCGGATGCCTGGCCTAGCGCCGGAAGAACTTCAAGAGTTAGGAGTCGGCGAAACGCTACCAAGAGTTAAAAAGAGGAAGAACGGCTCCGAGAGCGTCAAAGGAGGAGCGAGCGAACAGTCCGACGGCAACGACAGCAGCGCAAGGGAGAAACTCGAAGATGCCTGCGAAGAGAAAAGCGGACGGGGGTGGGCCCCCGATTAAATAGGCGGAAAGGCGGGTGACGCCTCGGTGACGCCAGAGGACGCCTGGCTGCCGAAGGATCGCTCGCGCCCCAAGGCGAATCGACGCCATTAAGGAAGGATGTCCGCCGAAATCCGCAGACTGCCAGATCAGCGACAACCGCTATACGCCATAAAGGAGGCGGGGAGCTCGAAGCGCGCGCGCCTTTCCGAGGGATGGCGGCAATCTCGAAGCATCAATCCCTTCACCCGTTCCCCTCCTAGTTTCAGGCTCGGAAGTGGGGGGCTACTGTTACGGGGGAATTTAGCCACCATGCCTCACATGACCGGCACGCGCGCCCAGGAAGACTACGGCAGTCCCTTGATCCAGCAATCCGACCCCGAGTCGGATATCTTCGGCTCCGCAGCCCGACCCCGAGTCGGCTGCCCCTTGATCCAGCAATCCGACCCCGAGTCGGATATCTTCGGCTCCGCAGCCCGACCCCGAGTCGGCTGCCCCTTGATCCAGCAATCCGACCCCGAGTCGGATATCTTCGGCTCCGCAGCCCGACGCCGAGTCGGCTGCCCCCTGATCCAGTCATCCGACCCCGAGTCGGCAATCTCCCGACAACGACAGGCTGTTCCCCTGAGGCACGCCGCGGCCCCCTGCTCCACTACTCCCTGCAACGGTCGCATCCGGCGCTGCTCCACGATCCCCTGTAACAGCCGTACAAAGCGGAGCCCCACTACGCCCTGTCATGGCCGTACCCAGCGCTGCCCCACGACGCCCTGTAACGGCCATGCCAGTGGCAACTCCATCGTGCCACACGATGACCAACCCCCCAGAAAAACCCCCCAGCCTAGTATATATGCGGCTGGGGTGAGAAGGGGGAGGGTAAGCAAAGGTTTTCCAGAGTATTCTCTTACCTGCTGCTGCTATCTCTCCTTCTCCTTCAATCTCCTCTGACTTGATCGTCGGAGGGCCCCCACTACCCCAGTGGTGGTGCGAGGCTTGCTTGCAGGTTTCCCGGTGGAAGGTGGAGCGCAATCAACCCAACTCCAAGGGAACCCCGTTCACACCGCTGTGCCAATCGTTCTCGGTTTGGATCACCAGCAACACCACCTATCGGAGTCGACTCGCGTTCCACTGGAGTCGACTCGAATCTCAGACCCGAAAACTGTTCTCTGACTTTTCTGCCTGTGACTGCTTGGAGTCGACTCTTACTTCCTTGGAGTCGACTCGGTGAACATCGGAGTCGACTCGCGCACTTCGGGAGTCGACTCGCTGACAGGTTCTGAGTTGAAGCTTTCTGTCCTTCTGTCTGTTCTCAGTCAGAGTCGACTCGTACTTATCTGGAGTCGACTCGAGCTCATGCCAGTGAACTTGATACGCTTGGAGTCGACTCGTGATACTCGGGAGTCGACTCGAGTCTCAGACATTGGTTCAAACAGACTCCTTAACTTATCCAAAAATTATGAACCAAGTCTTGGGACACTTAGACAGGATTTTCACTGAAACACTCAATTGAATTCATTAGTAATCAAAAGATATACTCAAATGCTTTGAGCTCATCAAAATCAAATGGGGTTTTAATCAATCACTCCACAATCTCCCCCTTTTTGATGATGACAAAACTTTGAGTATATGTAAAATAAATTGCTCAATAAATAATGAAATAAAATCCATAAATGAATTCAAATGTCTGGTAATTCAATTTATCCAAGCTTGAAAGGAGTGAAACAATAAATTTCGGAGTTAAAGCTCCCCCTTTCATTTGGAATTATATAAGCCTTCATATTATGCAATCAATTGTTTGGCTTATATGTCATTAATGATTTAGTTTGATTAAAATTCAGATTCTCCCCCTCAACATATGCATTCAACTATGTTTTGATTCTCTGAATTTCCTTTTAATGCTTTGAAGTTTTTGAACTGAATTTTTTGTATTTAGAGGGAAAATCTGTCAATTTGTTCTTGTGTAGGATTCAGCTAATCTCCGAATATCCCTTGAATAGATTCTGGAGATTACTCCATTAGGAGCCCCAAAAGAGAGATAATGAGCCTCGAGGTACCGAATCCGCTTAGAACAAATTTGTGTGTTTTTAAGAGTTTTATGTTTTTATTGATTTCCATTGATTTCTTTTACATATTTCGCCCCTTTTACATACTTTATACATATTTCTCCCCTTTTTTTTACATATTTTATTTCTCCCCCTTTTTGTCATATATCAAAAAGGAGGTAATCACACACAATCAATGGCACAACCAATCATCAAATGGCACATAGTTGAAGATAAAATGTCTACTCATTGTATTGATATGAATGTGAATACATGTGAGAATACAATAAGTAAAGTAAAACAAGACAAAACACAAAAACATATATGGCCTCCTCGAGGATGAGGCACCTCCTCTCGAGGATGTGGGTCCTCCTCTCGTGGATGTGGCTCCTCCTCTCAATCGGCTCTGCTCCATGAGGAGGGTGACTGCATCTGTAACATGGCCAAGCTGCGTGATAATAGACGTAGTGGCTCTGCTATGTGTAGTGGAGAGCCAAGTCACCGACGTCTGAAGCCCAGTCACCGACGTCTGAAGTGCGTCCAGCTTGTCGATGAGTACATTCGACAAGCGCTCGGCCCCCTCGGTGGTGGTGTGCATGTCACGACCTATGTCCTCTCGCATCTGTCGAGTGGTGCTCGTGACCTCACTCATGCTGTGGAACTGGGCCTGGACCAAACTCCGGACATTGTAGATCTCTTTCCGTACATGAACCGTCATGTCAGTCACGACTGTCAAGGAAGGGACCAACTGAGAAGATACGGGTGCAGGAGTGGGAGCAGGCACCGCACCTCGGAGCTCCCGAAGCAGCTCATCCCTCACATCTCTGACTATCTCCTGTCGCAGCTCCCGGAGCTGCTCAGGATCAATCCGGACTCCATGGATGGTGGAGCCGAGGAGGAAGGTCCGGCGGAGGTGGTAGGAGCAGGAGGAGTGGATGGAAGGTCTGGATGGTCTGGAAGGTCTGGATAGTCTGAATCGGGCTCAGGACTGGGTGAAGGTCTGGTGGTCTGAGCGGTGAGGGTAGACTTCCTAACCCATACCCCCTCTCTCTTCCGAAACCCCATCCTGTGTAGGGTCCCCGCACGCGTGCGATCAGTCCATCGCAAAGCGCGAAAGGGCTCCCCCTCAGGAATGGGAACCTCGTACTCCCTAAAAAGAAGGGTGAAAATCATGCCGTATGGGAGGATGAGCCTAGGTCTATCTAGGGGCTCACACATATACCTATAGATGAGCTTAGGGAAGTTGATTGGGGTGTCCTGAAGGATATAGAACATAAGAGCTAGGTCTCTCTCATTTACAAAATCAAATCTCCCTGTCTTAGGGAAGATGGACCTAGACAAAATACTCAAGAGGATCCGCACCTCAATCGGTAGTGAGCTCGCGGATACCTCGTCTAGAGGTGACTGGGGTGGATGTCCTAGAACGACCGTAAGGGCCTCAACCCTATCCTCAGGGTGTGCGGGAGCCACCCCTGCTAATGGAAGGTGGAGGATGTGGGCAATAAGATCCTCCGTGACACGCAAAGGGACACCGGCTACTGTGCCCTCGATACCTCCATCTCCCCGATGGACGGTACCATAGAACTCTCTAATAAGGCCCGGGTATGTGGGGAGGTCTAGTGTAAGGAAGTTGTGGAGTGATCGATTAAAACCCCGTTTGATTTTGATGAGCTCAAAGCATTTGAGTATATCTTGTGATTACTAATGAATTCAATTGAGTGTTTCAGTGAAAATCCTGTCCAAGTCTCTCTAGACTTGGTTCATAGCATTTTGGATAAGTTAAGAAGTCTGCATGAACCAATGTCTGAGATACGAGTCGACTCCCGAGTTTCACGAGTCGACTCCAAGCGTATCAAGGTCACTGGCACGAGCTCGAGTCGACTCCTGATCAGTACGAGTCGACTCCGACTGAAAACAGACAGAAGGACAGAAGAGCAGTTTTTCAGGTCTGAGATTCGAGTCGACTCCAGTGGAATGCGAGTCGACTCCCAGCGGTACACACAGAAAAAGTCAGAGAGCGTTTTATGGACTCTGAGATTCGAGTCGACTCCAGTGGAACGCGAGTCGACTCCCAGCGGTACACAAAGAAAAAGTCAGAGAGCGTTTTATGGACTCTGAGATTCGAGTCGACTCCCGCAGTACGCGAGTCGACTCCGAGACTGTGCGACCATCGACAGACAGAAGACCATGTTACTGCCTCTGAGATTCGAGTCGACTCCCAGACAGCTCGAGTCGACTCCAAGACAAGCTTCACGTCAAAAGGCAGAAGACCAACTTTCGGAAACTGAGAGCCGAGTCGACTCCAAGGAAGTTCGAGTCGACTCCAAGACTGGATGAGCCAAAAGACAGAGAATCGGGAGTTCGGGCTCTGAGATTCGAGTCGACTCCCAGGACAGTCGAGTCGACTCGAGTGGACAAAATTCAAATTTGGATCCACGGACTACAGAGGATGAGCCGACTCCAAAATTGCCAGGTCAGCGCCAGAAGTTGGCGAGTCGACTCCGGGTCAAGACGAGTCGACTCCCAGTCAAGACGGCAACTTTAATTCAAACTGGGAACAGTTGCCGAGTCGACTCCGGAGAAGCTCGAGTCGACTCCTGCTACAGCCGAGTCGACTCCTGATCGCGCGAGTCGACTCCAACCCACCAACGGTCACATTGTCAAGCTGCGCAGAGTGTGCAGAACGGCCAGAAAAAGCAGAGTAACGGCTAGTTTCCGTGGGGGTTGACTTAAATAGCCACAGAAGACTGTAGCAAGGTAGAGAACACATATTCCACTCCTAGCATTCAAGTCTTCAAGCTCTCTAAGTGCTCTTCAACGAGAAAAAGGGAAGATCTGCATTTACTGCTCCACCAACATCTTCCCAGCATTCAAAGCTTCCTCCTCCTGCTTTCAAGTCGATCACTCTTTCAAGAGGAGACCGGAGTTCCAGAAGCCACACCTCTTCACCATCTTAAAAGCGTTTGAGGGCTTCTAACTCCTTTACGATTATATTGTTTTAAATCTGCTTTTTGAGAAGCTATTTTCTGTTTTCTTCTATCTCGTGTATTTACTTGATTCAATCGGGGAATTGAATCAAGGGGATTAAGGTTGGTTGGTGAGCCGGTTTAAAACCAACGAGTGTAAGGGTTTGATTGTGAGCCCGGGAAAACAATCGGGGTTGGTTCTAGTCGGTGAGCCTGGGAAAACCGACCGAGTTCGTTGTGAGCTCGTAAAACAACAAGTTCGGTTGTGAGCTTGCAAAACAACCGGCTGTAATCCAAGGGGGTTATAGTGAAATTCCCAAGTGAGACTTGGGGAGTGGACGTAGGAGCAAGGGTTAGCTCCGAACCACTATAAAACTTTGTGTTTGTAGTGCATTGTCTCTCATCTTCTTCCCCACACATTACTCACAGCACTTAGCTTTAATTAAATAACTGGCTATAGTATTTCGTTAATCATCCACAAAGTTTTAATTAGCTAAGTTAATTTAAAAACCCAATTCACCCCCCCTCTTGGGTTGTCTATCTGGGCAACAAGTGGTATCAGAGCCAAAAACTCTTCCACTCAAGAGTTAAAAGATCAAAATGACAACCCCATTTGGATCTTCTCACATTGAGGGTCAGTCCACCCAAAGACCTCCTTTCTTCAATGGATCCGACTACTCATACTGGAAGGCTAGGATGAGAATATTCATCCAAGCCCAAGACTATGAGATGTGGACCATTGTAGTGAATGGCCCATACATCCCATCCACATATGTAGAGGGTGTTAAGGTACCCAAACTAGAAACGGATTGGGATGAACATGACATGAGGAAGGCACAACTAAACTCTAAAGCAATGAATGTGTTTTATTGTGCCTTAGACCGTAATGAATTCAATAGAGTTTCAACTTGTAATTCTACAAAAGAAATTTGGGACAGACTTGAAGTGACCCATGAGGGCACGAATCAAGTCAAGGAATCCAAAATAAACATCTTGGTTCATAAATATGAACTATTTAAAATGGATTCAAATGAAACAATCACAAGCATGTTCACTAGGTTTACTGATATTGTCAATGGCCTAAAAAGCCTTGGCAAGAACTATACTAACAGTGAACTTGTCAGGAAAATCCTTCGGTGTCTACCAAGGTTGTGGGAAGCCAAGGTGACGGCGATCCAAGAAGCTAAAGACTTGAACAAGCTTCAACTTGAAGAGCTCCTTGGATCCCTGATGACGCATGAGCTTACCATGAAACAACACAACGAGGAAGAGTCCTCCCATAAGAAAAAGGTAATAGCTTTAAAATCTACTTCTTCTAACAAGGACCTGTCTTGCAGCAGCAGCAGTGAAGAGGAAGAAGATGAGGAAGATGGTGGTGAGGCACTTCTTGTGTGCAAGTTCAAGAAGTTTATCAACCACAAGAAGACGTATCATCAAAGGAGAGGTCCCTCAAATTCCTACCGCAGAGACAAAGGTAAGGAAAGGGAAAATGAGGGGATTGGGTGTTACGAGTGCAAGAAGCCGGGACACATAAGAGCAGAGTGCCCCTTATTGAAGAAGGGGAGTAAGTACAAGAAGAAGAAGGCACTTGTCACCACCCTATCGGACTCCGACGCATCATCTTCATCATCGGATGAAGAACAAGAAGAGAAGGCCAATTTCTGTTTCATGGCCAACGAAAATGAGGTAATTTCCGATACGCATTTTGATTTTACATTTGATGAACTTTATGATGCGTTCAATGAATTAATGATTGAGTATAAGAATATAAATGTTAAAAACAGAGAACTAAAAGTAACTAACCAAAGTTATATTCATAAGCATGATTCATTAATTAAGGATAAAGATAATCTCACCAAAGAAAATCTAGAACTTAAGACAAGCAACCAACTCCTAATTAAGAAGACTAACACCTTAACGAAAGATATTGAGAAACTAACAAAGGAATTTTCAGATCTCAAAAACCATAAACAAGTCTTAAACAAGGATCTAACTAAAGAGCTAAATGATCTAAAAACCGAAAATCAGACATTAACTAAAGAACTAAACAAATACAAACCCTTAGTTGAAAAATTCACATATAGTTCTGAAAAGTTAAACATGATACTTAATAATCAACGAGCCGTATTTAATAAAGCGGGTTTAGGGTATAAACCAAGGAATAAGCAAAAACTTCTTAGTAACTTCTTTGTTAAAGCTGGGGAAACTAAAATTAAGAAAATAACTTGCTTTTGTTGTGGAATAGTAGGACATAAAGCAAATGCATGTAATTTTAGGAAAAGTAAAACTAAAAGAAAAAATAAAAGGGTATGGGTTCCAAAAGGAACCAACTTGACTAACCATGAAGGACCCAAGAAAACTTGGGTACCTAAGATGACATGATTTGCTTGTGTAGGAGTGTCTTGCAGCCAAGGTCAACAAAAACTGCTGGTATTTGGATAGTGGCTGTTCAAGGCACATGACGGGTGATAAAGATCAATTTTTCACCCTTGAAGCTAAGAAGGGAGGTGCTGTGACTTTTGGAGACAACAACCAAGGTCACATCATTGGTATTGGTAAAGTTCAAATCACCCCTTCTACCTTTATAGATAATGTTAGATATGTTGATGGTCTTAAGCATAACTTGTTAAGCATTAGTCAATTATGTGATAAAGGATATGATGTTATGTTTAAACCATCACTATGTATTATAACAAATCCTAATGATAATAGTTTAGTTTTTAAAGGGATGAGACGTGGAAATGTATATGTGGTAGATCTAGAAGACCTTACAAAACATAACCAATGTTTAGTTGTTAATGAAACTAAAGAAAATGATGCTAGTTGGTTATGGCACCGTAAGTTAGGTCATGCAAGCATGGACACAATAACTAAACTAGTTAAAAGAGACTCCGTGATAGGTTTGCCAAAATTAAAATTTGAAAAGAACAAAATATGTGAAGCATGTCAATTTGGCAAACAATCTAGAAACTCTTTTAAATCCATAAAATGTGTCTCTACTTCTAGGCCTCTAGAATTACTACACATGGACCTATTTGGTCCAACTAGAACAACAAGCCTAGGTGGAAATAAATATGGTCTAGTTATAGTAGATGATTACTCTAGGTACACATGGGTCATGTTTCTAGCGCATAAGGATCAAGCATTTTCTATGTTTAAGAAGTTCCATAAGGAAGTAACAAATGCTAGAGAGTCCTCAGTTATAGCTATTAGAAGTGACCATGGTACCGAATTCGAAAATCAATTATTTGATGAATTTTGTAGTAAAAAGGGGATAACCCATAATTTCTCAGCACCAAGGACACCACAACAAAATGGAGTTGTGGAAAGGAAAAATAGAACCCTAGAGGAAAATGGCTAGAACGATGTTATGTGAAAGTAACCTCCCTAAGTACTTTTGGGGAGAAGCCATTAATACTTCTTGCCATGTATTAAATAGAGTTCTATTAAGACCCATCATAAAGAAAACACCATATGAACTATGGAAAAACAGAAAACCAAAGGTTAACTATTTTCATGTTTTCGGATGTAGGTGTTTTGTACATAATAATGGGAAAGATAATCTAGGGAAATTTGATCCAAAATCTGATGAAGGAATATTCCTAGGTTATTCTACAACTAGTAAAGCCTATAGAATCTTTAATAAAAGAACCCTAGTTATAAAAGAATCTATACATGTTGTTTTTGATGACTCTAGTGACATCTCATCTAGTAAGAAGGTTAATTTTGATGATGATATTGAAATACTTGAAGAAAAGATAGATGAGATGGGATTACAAGATGATAATCAAAAGTTGATTGAAGGAGAATCATCAAACCAAGAGCCTATAGTGGATCATGGGCTAACTAAAGCTTGGAGGTATGCTCATGGGCATCCTAAGGAACTAATTCTAGATGATCCATCCCAACCCGTTAGGACTAGAGCATCCCTTAGAAATTTGAATAACCATCTAGCTTTTGTTTCACACTTTGAGCCCAAACATATAGAAGAAGCCGAAAATGATGTAAATTGGATAAATGCAATGCAAGAAGAACTAAACCAATTTACTAGAAACAAAGTGTGGGATCTAGTAGAGAGACCTTCTGAATATCCAATTATAGGTACAAAATGGATATATAAAAATAAGCTAGATGAAAATGGAATTGTTATAAGGAATAAGGCTAGACTAGTAGCAAAGGGTTATAATCAAGAAGAAGGTATAGACTTTGATGAAACCTTTGCTCCCGTAGCTAGACTTGAGGCTATTAGACTATTATTAGCATATGCATGCTCTAAGGACTTCAAGCTATATCAAATGGATGTAAAAAGTGCTTTTCTAAATGGGTTTATTAATGAGGAGGTATATGTGGAACAACCTCCTGGTTTTGAAAATCATCAATACCCCAATCATGTGTATAAACTGAACAAAGCACTTTATGGTCTAAAACAAGCACCTAGAGCATGGTATGAGAGACTTAGTAAATTCCTATTAGAACATGAATTCTCTAGGAGAAATGTAGATACAACATTATTTCTGAAAAAGAAAAATAAGGATATGTTATTAGTACAGATTTATGTTGATGATATCATTTTCGGTGCTACTAACAATCGCTTCTGCGAGGAATTTGCTGATTTGATGCAGAGTGAGTTTGAGATGAGCATGATGGGAGAGCTGAACTACTTTCTAGGGCTTCAAATCAAACAATCTGAAGGAGGCATCTTCATCAATCAAGCCAAATATATCAAGGAGATGCTCAAGAAGTTCGATATGGAGGGAAACAAGTCAATCAGCACCCCCATGAGCTCATCATGTAAGTTAGACCAAGATGAATCAGGTAAATCTGTAGATCAAAAACTTTATAGAGGTATGATAGGTTCTTTACTGTATCTTACTGCAAGTAGGCCTGATATTATGTTTAGTGTGTGCATGTGTGCTAGATATCAGGCTAATCCTAAAGAATCACACCTAGCTGCAGTTAAGAGAATCTTTAAATACTTAATAGGAACTAAGAACATAGGGCTGTGGTACTCTAAAGAATCTAGCCTAAACTTAATAGGGTACACAGATTCAGACTTCGCTGGATGTAAGCTTGATAGAAAAAGTACCAGCGGGTCTTGTCAATTTCTAGGAGAAAACCTAATCTCATGGTTTAGCAAGAAACAAAACTCGGTTGCATTATCCACTGCAGAAGCTGAATATGTTGCAGCCGGGAGTTGTTGTGCTCAAATCTTGTGGATTAAACAACAATTAGAAGATTATGGCATTAAACAAGATAAAATCCCCATTAATTGTGATAATACAAGTGCCATAAACCTAACTAAAAATCCAATTCAACACTCAAGAACTAAACACATTGAGATAAGACATCACTTCATAAGAGATCATGTATTGAATGGTGATGTGACTCTCCAATTTGTTTGTACTGATAATCAATTAGCAGATATTTTCACAAAACCCCTAAGTGAAGAGAGGTTCAGTGTACTTAGGAGGGGATTAGGAGTGATTGACCCATCCTAGTGGGAGTTTCCACTAGATTAATTGATTTTGATGGTTAAAATGAGGTTAAAATAGAGTTTCTATTCAATGATCATCAAATCAGATCCCAACTAGGTGATTTTCCCTCATTTGGCACGGTTATAGCATGATTTTTAAGTGCGTGCCAAGGTTAGAGACGACTCGAGTAAGTTTCAGAGCCGGCTCCTAAGGGGGAGTCGACTCGCGCATTTGGGGGAGTCGACTCGCAAAGTTGGCAGCTGAGGGGGAGTCGACTCGCACATTGTCGGGAGTCGACTCGAAGTCTACAGGCGCATAAGGAGAGTCGACTCGCGCATTTTCTGGAGTCGACTCGAGGTCGAGTCGACTCGCGACTCAAGGGAGTCGACTCGCAGTCGGGATCCGACTTTTTAACCCTAGGTTTGTCGTTTCGCAAACACTTTTTCTCAAGCCGCCACTGTTCACAAAGCCCTAGAGCCGACTCCTAGGTCATCCTCGATCGTCTCCAAGCCCTTTTCCCGTCGATTCTTCGCCGGACATTGAGTTTCCGTCCGTTCCTAGGTCTTTTCAGGTCAGTCCCAAGCTTCCTCTATCGATCCTTCTTCGTTCTCTAGGTTTTCATCTCGTTTAGGTCAAGATGCCTCGCAAGGGAGTTGTTAGAAAGAGGTCCCGTCCCGTGGCCGGTCCCGAGCGGCGCTCCAAGGCGCGGCACGATCCCGCGAGGCAACCTCCTCCGGATCGTTCCCCGCCTAGGGTGGTTCATGTTAGGCCGTTGGCCGGGAAGGCCGTCACCTCCGGGAGGTATGTCACTTTTGACTATCTCTCCCGGGAAGGATTCACCATAGGCGATAGGCTTAGAGCCCAGGGTCTAGAGTACTTCCTCACCTTGGACCTTCCCACCTATCCTGGCCTAGTTCAAGAGTTCTACAGTACCGTCCATCGGGGAGATGGAGGTATTGAGGGCACGGTATTAGGTGTCCCATTGCGTGTCACAGAGGACCTCATTGCCCATATCCTCCACCTTCCATTAGTAGGGGTGGCTCCTGCACATCCTGAGGATAGATTTGAGGCCCTTACGATCGTCTTAGGGCATCCACCTCAGTCTCCCCTAGATGAGGTATCTGCTAGCTCACTTCCTATTGAAGTGAGAATCCTTTTGAGCATTTTGTCCAGGTCCATCTTCCCTAAGACAGGGAGATTTGATTTTGTGAATGAGAGGGACCTAGCTATTATGTCTTACATTCTTCAGGACACCCCGGTCAACTTCCCCAAGCTCATTTATAGGTATATGTGTGAGCCCCTGGATAGACCTAGGCTCTCCCTCCCATACGGAATGTTATTCACTCTTCTCTTTAGGCAGTACGAAATTTCCATTCCTGAGAAGGAACCCTCTCGTGCCTTGCGATGGACTGATCGCTTGGGTACGGGGACCATGCACAGGATGGGATTTCGGAAGAGAGAAGGGATCTGGGTTAGGAAGTCCACTCTCACCGCTCAGACCACCAGACCATCACCCAGTCCTGAGCCAGATTCTGACTACCCAGAGTCCCCAGACCATCCAGACCTTCCATCCACTCCTCCTGCTCCTACCACCTCTGCCGGACCTTCCTCCTCAGCTCCACCATCTATGGAGGTCCGTATTGATCCAGAGCAGCTCCGGGAGCTGCGGCAGGAGATCGTCCGAGATTTGAGGGACGAGCTGCTCCGGGAGCTCCGAGGTTCCGTGCCAGCTCCCACTCCTGCACCCACTCCATCCTCAGCACTGGTCCCATCCTTGACAGCCGTGACAGACATGACGGCTGAGGTGCGGCAGGAGATCTACAACATTAGGACCCTGGTGCAGGCCCAGTTCCACAGCATGAGCGAGGTCACGAGCACCACGAGGAGGATGCGGGATGACATCCGCCGTGACATGCACACCACCACCGAGGGGGCCGAGCGCTTGTCGAATGTGCTCATCGACAAGCTGGACGCACTTCAGACCTCGGTGACTGGGCTTCAGACGTCGGTGACTGAGCTCTCCACTACACATAGCAGAGCCACCACGTCTATTATCATGCAGCTGGGCCATGTTACAGAGGCAGTCGCCCTCCTCATGGAGCAGAGCCGATTGAGAGGAGGAGTCACATCCTCGAGAGGAGGAGCTACATCCTCCAGAGGAGGAGATGTATCCTCGAGAGGGGGAGCTACATCCTCCAGAGGAGGAGATGTATCCTCGAGAGGGGGAGGCACATCCTCGAGGAGGTCATAGATGATTTTGAGTTGTGTTTTGTCTTCTTTTGTATTGTTCTTGCTTTACCTATTGTATGCTCAAATGTATTCACCTTCATATCAATACAATGAGTAGACATCTTATCTTCATTTCTGTGCCATTTGATGATTGACTGTGCCATTTGTGCCATTGATTGTGTGTGATTACCTCCTTTTTGGTATGATGACAAAAAGGGGGAGAAATGTGTAAAATATGTAAAAGGGGAGAAATATTAAAAAATATGTAAAAGAAATCAATGGAAATAAATAAAACGATAAACTCTTAAAAACACACATAAATTTGTTCTAAGTGGATTCGGTACCTCGAGGCTCATTATCTCTCTTTTGGGGCTCCTAATGGAGTAATCTCCAGAATCTATTCAAGGGATATTCGGAGATTAGCTGAATCCTACTCAAGAACAAATTGACAGATTTTTCCTCTAAAAACAAAAATTTTAGTTCAAAAATTTCAAAGCATTAAAAGAAAATTCAGAAAATCAAAACATAGTTGAATGCATATGTTGAGGGGGAGAATCTGAATTTTAATCAAGCTAAATCATTAATGTCATATAAGCCAAACAATTGATTGCAGAATATGAAGGCTTATATAATTCCAAATGAAAGGGAAAACTTTAACTCCGAAATTTAATGTTTCACTCCTTTCAAACTTGGATAAATTAAATTATCAAGACATTTGAATTCATTTATGGAGTTTATTTCATTATTTACTGAGCAACTCATTTTACATATACTCAAAGTTTTGTCATCATCAAAAAGGGGGAGATTGTGGAGTGATCGATTAAAACCCCGTTTGATTTTGATGAGCTCAAAGCATTTGAGTATATCTTGTGATTACTAATGAATTCAATTGAGTGTTTCAGTGAAAATCCTGTCCAAGTGTCTTTAGACTTGGTTCATAGCATTTTGGATAAGTTAAGAAGTCTGCATGAACCAATGTCTGAGATACGAGTCGACTCCCGAGTTTCACGAGTCGACTCCAAGCGTATCAAGGTCACTGGCACGAGCTCGAGTCGACTCCTGATCAGTACGAGTCGACTCCGACTGAAAACAGACAGAAGGACAGAAGAGCAGTTTTTTAGGTCTGAGATTCAAGTCGACTCCAGTGGAATGCGAGTCGACTCCCAGCGGTACACACAGAAAAAGTCAGAGAGCGTTTTATGGACTCTGAGATTCGAGTCGACTCCAGTGGAACGCGAGTCGACTCCCAGCGGTACACAAAGAAAAAGTCAGAGAGCGTTTTATGGACTCTGAGATTCGAGTCGACTCCCGCAGTACGCGAGTCGACTCCGAGACTGTGCGACCATCGATAGACAGAAGACCATGTTACTGCCTCTGAGATTCGAGTCGACTCCCAGACAGCTCGAGTCGACTCCAAGACAAGCTTCACGTCAAAAGGCAGAAGACCAACTTTCGGAAACTGAGAGCCGAGTCGACTCCAAGGAAGTTCGAGTCGACTCCAAGACTGGATGAGCCAAAAGACAGAGAATCGGGAGTTCGGGCTCTGAGATTCGAGTCGACTCCCAGGACAGTCGAGTCGACTCGAGTGGACAAAATTCAAATTTGGATCCACGGACTACAGAGGATGAGCCGACTCCAAAATTGCCAGGTCAGCGCCAGAAGTTGGCGAGTCGACTCCGGGTCAAGACGAGTCGACTCCCAGTCAAGACGGCAACTTTAATTCAAACTGGGAACAGTTGCCGAGTCGACTCCGGAGAAGCTCGAGTCGACTCCTGCTACAGCCGAGTCGACTCCTGATCGCGCGAGTCGACTCCAACCCACCAACGGTCACATTGTCAGGCTGCGCAGAGTGTGCAGAACGGCCAGAAAAAGCAGAGTAACGGCTAGTTTCCGTGGGGGTTGACTTAAATAGCCACAGAAGACTGTAGCAAGGTAGAGAACACATATTCCACTCCTAGCATTCAAGTCTTCAAGCTCTCTAAGTGCTCTTCAACGAGAAAAAGGGAAAGATCTGCATTTACTGCTCCACCAACATCTTCCCAGCATTCAAAGCTTCCTCCTCCTGCTTTCAAGTCGATCACTCTTTCAAGAGGAGACCGGAGCTCCAGAAGCCACACCTCTTCACCATCTTAAAAGCGTTTGAGGGCTTCTAACTCCTTTACGATTATATTGTTTTAAATCTGCTTTTTGAGAAGCTATTTTCTGTTTTCTTCTATCTCGTGTATTTACTTGATTCAATCGGGGGATTGAATCAAGGGGATTAAGGTTGGTTGGTGAGCCGGTTTAAAACCAACGAGTGTAAGGGTTTGATTGTGAGCCCGGGAAAACAATCGGGGTTGGTTCTAGTCGGTGAGCCTGGGAAAACCGACCGAGTTCGTTGTGAGCTCGTAAAACAACAAGTTCGGTTGTGAGCTTGCAAAACAACCGGCTGTAATCCAAGGGGGTTATAGTGAAATTCCCAAGTGAGACTTGGGGAGTGGACGTAGGAGCAAGGGTTAGCTCCGAACCACTATAAAACTTTGTGTTTGTAGTGCATTGTCTCTCATCTTCTTCCCCACACATTACTCACAGCACTTAGCTTTAATTAAATAACTGGCTATAGTATTTCGTTAATCATCCACAAAGTTTTAATTAGCTAAGTTAATTTAAAAACCCAATTCACCCCCCCCCCCTCTTGGGTTGTCTATCTGGGCAACAGAAGTACTCTAGGCCCTGGGCCCTAAGTCTATCACCTATGGTGAACCCTTCCTGGGAGAGGAAGTCGAAATCGACATACCTCCCGGTGGAGACGACCTTCCCGACCAATGGCCTCGCGGGAACCGCCCTAGGCGGGGAACGAGCCGGAGGTGGTTGCCTCGCGGGATCGTGCCGCGCCTTGGAGCGCCGCTCGGGACCGGCCTCGGGTCTTACGCGGCATTTTGACCTAAACTGAGAGGAAAAACCTAGAGGACGGTGAAGGACCGACGGAAAAGACTCGGAACCGACCGGGAATGACCTAGGAAGGGAGGAGAACTCAATGTCCGGCGAAGAATCGACGGGAAAATGGCTTGGAGACGATCGGGGACGACCTAGGAGTCGGCTCTAGGGCTTTTTGAACAGTGGCGGCTTGAAAGAAAAGTGTTTTCGAAACGACAAATCTAGGGTTAAAAAGTCGGATCCCGACTGCGAGTCGACTCGACCTCGAGTCGACTCCAGAATATGCGCGAGTCGACTCTCCTTATGCGCCTGTGGACCTCGAGTCGACTCCCGACAGTATGCGAGTCGACTCCCCTTCTGCTGCCATCTTTGCGAGTCGACTCCCGCCAATGCGCGAGTCGACTCCCCCTTAGGAGCCGGCTCTGAAACTTACTCGAGTCGTCTCTAACTTTGGCACGCACCTAAAACTCATGCTATAATCATGCCGAATGACGGAAAATCACTTAATTAAGATCTGATTTGATGATCATTAGAAAGAAACTCTATTTTTAACCACATTGTAATCATCAAAATCAATGTATCTAGTGGAACCACTAGGATGGATCAATCACTCCTAATCCCCTCCTAAGCACACTAAACCTCTCTTCACTTAGGGGTTTTGTAAAAATATCTGCTAATTGATTATCAGTACAAACAAATTGGAGTGTCACATCACCATTCAATACATGATCTCTTATGAAGTGATGTCTTATCTCAATGTGTTTAGTTCTTGAATGTTGAATTGGATTTTTAGTTAGGTTTATGGCACTTGTATTATCACAATTAATGGGAATTTTATCTTATTTAATGCCATAATCTTCTAATTGTTGTTTAATCCATAAGATTTGAGCACAACAACTCCCGGCTGCAACATATTCAGCTTCTGCAGTGGATAATGCAACCGAGTTTTGTTTCTTGCTAAACCATGAGATAAGGTTTTCTCCTAGAAATTGACACGACCCGCTGGTACTTTTTCTATCAAGCTTACATCCAGCGAAGTCTGAATCTGTGTACCCTATTAAGTTTAGGCTAGATTCTTTAGAGTACCATAGCCCTATGTTCTTAGTTCCTATTAAGTATTTAAAAATTCTCTTAACTGCAACTAGATGTGATTCTTTAGGATTAGCCTGATATCTAGCACACATGCACACACTAAACATAATATCAGGTCTACTTGCAGTAAGATACAGTAAAGATCCTATCATACCTCTATAAAGTTTTTGATCTACAGATTTACCTGATTCATCTTGGTCTAACTTGCATGATGAGCTCATGGGGGTGCTGATTGACTTGTTTCCCTCCATGTCAAACTTCTTGAGCATCTCCTTGATATATTTGGCTTGATTGATGAAGATGCCTCCTTCAGACTGTTTGATTTGAAGCCCGAGAAAGTAGTTCAGCTCTCCCATCATGCTCATCTCAAACTCACTCTGCATCAAATCAGCAAATTCCTCGCAGAGGCGATTGTAAGTAGCACCGAAAATGATATCATCAACATAAATCTGTACTAATAACATATCCTTATTTTGCTTTTTCAGAAATAGTGTTGTATCTACATTTCTCCTAGAGAATTCATGTTCTAATAGGAATTTGCTAAGCCTCTCATACCATGCTCTAGGTGCTTGTTTTAAACCATAAAGTGCTTTATTTAGCTTATATACATGATTGGGGTATTGATGATTTTCAAAACCAGGAGGTTGTTCTACATATACCTCCTCATTAATATATCCATTTAAAAATGCACTTTTTACATCCATTTGAAATAGTTTGAAGTCCTTAGAGCATGCATATGCTAATAGTAGTCTAATCGCCTCAAGTCTAGCTACGGGAGCAAAGGTTTCATCAAAATCTATACCTTCTTCTTGATTATACCCCTTTGCTACTAGTCTAGCCTTATTCCTTATAACAATTCTGTTACGGGGGAACTTAGCCACCATGCCCCACGTGAGCGGCACGCGCGCCCAGAAAGACTACGGCTGCCCCTTGATCCAGCAATCCGACCTCGGGTCGGATATCTTCGGCTCCGCAGCCCGACCCCGAGTCGGCTGCCCCTTGATCCAGCAATCCGACCTCGGGTCGGATATCTTCGGCTCCGCAGCCCGACCCCGAGTCGGCTGCCCCTTGATCCAGCAATCCGACCTCGGGTCGGATATCTTCGGCTCCGCAGCCCGACCCTGAGTCGGCTGCCCCTTGATCCAGCAATCCGATCTCGGGTCGGATATCTTCGGCTCCGCAGCCCGACCCCGAGTCGGCTGCCCCTTGATCCCGCAATCCGACCTCGGGTCGGATATCTTCGGCTCCGCAGTCCGACCCCGAGTCGGTTGCCCCTTGATCCAGCAATCCGACCTCGGGTCGGCAATCTCTTGACAACAACAGACTGTTCCCCTGAGGCACGCCGCGGCCCTGATGTGTAACAAGATCAATGCATGCAAACTAATTCTTTTTTTTATATATATATAATTAGATTTCAGCAACCCAATTCATAAACTATTAGCCAACTCAAATCTAACAGCTATCAGATGATTATATTAAAAATCGAATTTACTGTAAGAAACTACCGACAATTGATCAGTTCCTTTAACAAATTTTAAAGAAGGATCGTTGATGATTAGGAAATCAACACATAATTAGGGCACGTTGTTCTACTTTAAGTTTCCTGCTGTTAAGTATAAAAATTTGGGAACTTAACTGAATCCAATAACGACTTACTCAGAATTGTAGTAGAAGGATCACACGGACACGATGCTCGAGAAAAAAATCCTGGAAGAGGGAGGCAAGTCCAGGGTCCTGATTCGCTGACGGGTCGCCCTTCGTTGAGACGGATGGAGGAAACCGACAAGATCTGGAACAGAAGTCCTGGGTTAATTGAGGTAGCAGGATGTTTGGAAAAACAAAACACAATAGTCTAATCAAAGGATAAATAATCCGGACGAAGATTCGCCGGATCGGGAAGGAGTCCGGAAGAGAGAACGGGAAGCCGGATGATGAGCGCCGCCTACGCTAGAAGAAGTTGTGGAAGTCAGGGGGGACGCCGCGTCACTTAGAAGAGAAGGATTTTAAAGAAGGAAGGAGGGTGGGATCTTGGGATTGGACACCAAACTTCTTTCAGGCAATACATCAAACAGCTTCTCTTCTTTTTCCTCTCCAACATAACAAGATAAACCCCTTTTATAGGCAGAGCAACCAGTACATGATAAAGAAGAAATAAATGGCCCCGTAACCGGCTGATACATTCAAGCCAAAGTGATGGAAATTAATCGTTCCAAGGAACCGTGGAAGCTGGGAAGACTCGTGATGGAGAATACGATGTTGAAATGGATCGGGATGGCCTCTTCTTGGATGAATAACAGCAGCGTTCAAAATCCCATGGCAACCGGCTGATATTTCTTTGAAACAGGGACGTCTCATGGGCTTCAAAGAACGGCTGGAGGGCACTGGAGTCGAATGGGATGAACCTGGTTGGTATTTTGGGATGAAGAACGGATGCTTCTTGGGATTCTGCAAGGAACGGCTGGAGGAGAAGATGACCCGTCGGCGATGGAGTTGGAACGGCTGGAGGAGAAGATGACCCGTCGTCTTCTTTGGCTGGAGTTGGAAGAGAACCGGTCGTCGGCTGGGAGGAAGGCGACTCGTCGGCTGGGATCGGCTGGGAGGAGGACTTGGAGCTTCATTCGGTTGGGAAGAAACCACCTTGGAACCGGCTGGGGAGAAGACGAGTACGGCGCTTTGGAACAGGGGAGCTGAACCGGCTGGTGCTTGATGAGTGAACCGGCTGGTGTTTTGATGAGTGAACCGGCTGGAGCTTTGATGAGTGAACCGGCTGGAGCTTTGGGAGGGTTCTTTTGAATGTAGACTTTATTATGACATGGACTCAATACTACTTGGGCTGGACCGACATTGACTTGACTCAGCATTACTTGAACTGGACTTGAATTGGATTGGACCTGACACGAACTTGACTTAAATAAATAACGAGAAAAAATAAAAATAAAAACTGGACGACTCAAGAAATGTGGACTAGCAGTCAAGCCAAAGTGATGCTGGCTCATTGGTGTCCCCACCAATTCTCCCGGACTGGAGAAAATTCAACTCCGTTGAAGGAAGTTGTTTCTGGCTTTGATAGTGCTCAAGAATGTCTGGATCAATCTGCTGCAGTTCCTCTCGGGTTATCCATGTGTCATCAGACTCTGGCCGACCGTGCCAACGAACTAGGTATCTCTGGTAGCCTTTCCTCCTAGTAGAAATAATCTGCTCGTCCAGGATCCTCTCAATGCGATCGTGTTTCTTGGAAAACTTTGGCCGTGGACACTCAGGTAAGGGTTCACTCTCAAAGGAGGGATTAGGCTCAAATGGCTCACTGGGTATCGTTATTGGCTTTTTATACTTAACCAAATCAGAAATATTAAAGGTAGAACTAATGCCAAAATCTGGTGGTAAATCTACCACAAATGCATTTGATCCGACCTTCTTTAAAATTTTAAAAGGACCTGCTCCTCGTGCATGCAATTTCTTAACAGTTCCAGAAGGAAATCGTTCTGGTCTAATTCGTATCATAACATAATCACCTTCAGCTAAATCAGATGTCCGGCGGTGTGAATCTGCTAATTGTTTATAAATTTGATTGCTGATATTTAGTTTTTTTATAATATCTTTATGCAGATCCCTAATATGTTGTGCAAATGACTCAGCTGACTCAGATGTCCTGGAATGCATGGGTAATGGAATGAGATCAACAGGTTTTCTAGGGTGCTGACCGTAAACAACCTCAAATGGACTCATGCCAATGGTTCTGTTGACGGAACTATTATATGCGAATTCGGCTCGAGGTAGTAAAAGATCCCAAGTTTTCATATTTTCACCTACTAAACACCGAAGTAAATTACCCAAACTTCTATTTACAACTTCGGTTTGACCGTCAGTCTGAGGATGATATGCAGATGAAAATTTTAACTTTGTCCCCATTAGATGCCATAAAGTTTTCCAGAAATAACTGACAAACTTGACATCTCGGTCTGATACAATGGATTCGGGTAACCCATGTAGACGAACGATTTCGTTAAAATATATCCGGGCAACTTGAGAAGCATCGAAGGTTTTGGAACAGGGCAGGAAATGAGCCATTTTCGAAAATCTGTCTACAACCACAAAGATGGAGTCATGTCTCTTGGCAGTCCGTGGTAATCCTAGAATAAAATCCATACTGACATCTTTCCAGGGATATTCAGGTATTGGAAGTGGAGTGTATAATCCCGTATTCTGTCTTTGCTGTTTGGCAACAGCACAGATTCGACACTGAGCCACAATTTTGGCAACGTCGCGCTTCAAACTGGGCCAGTAGAATTGACGCTCTACGGCTTCAATAGTTTTGGCCTTCCCAAAATGACCAGACAATCCCCCAGCGTGTAATTCCCAAATTAAAAAATCTCGAACAGACGTATGCGGGACACATAATTTATTATTCAGGAAAAGGTACCCCTCTTGTAGGGAATACTTATCTATCTCTTTCGAAGTTCCTTGTTGGAGAGCAGACATGATTTTTCCAAAATCAGGACAGTTATCATATTCTTCTTTTAATTTTTCGAATCCAGTGACTTGAACACTGACTACTGACAACAGGTTTGCCTTTCGAGATAACGCGTCAGCAGCTCGATTATCTACACCGGAACGATGTTTTAATACAAAAGTGTATGATTGTAAAAATTCAACCCATTTGCCATGTCTAGGATTTAATTTCTTTTGTGAACTAAGGAATCTGAGGGCTTCATGGTCTGAATATAAAATGAATTCTTGTGGTAGTAAGTAGTGCCTCCAAAATTTAAGAGTTTGAATTATGGCATAAAATTCCTTATCGTAGGTGGAGTATTTGCGCCTGGTTTCATTTAGTTTTTCACTAAAATAGGCCACAGGGTGTTTGTCTTGACTTAGGACTCCACCAATTCCTACACCTGATGCGTCACATGCGACTTCAAAGACTTTAGAAAAATCAGGAAGTCGTAACACAGGTGCACTGGTCATTAAAGTCTTTATCTCCTCAAAAGCACGGTTACTAGCCTTAGTCCACTCAAAGGCTCCTTTACGAATACAATCTGTAATTGGTGTCATGATCGTGCTGAATCCCTTAATAAATCTACGGTAAAAGGTGGCTAACCCATGAAAACTTCTTACTTCATGCACATTCTGGGGTACGGGCCAATTCTTGATTGCACTCACCTTTTCAGGATCCACAGATAGTCCATCTGGAGTCACAACAAATCCTAAGAATGTAACACGTGTAGTCATAAACTCACATTTCTTAAGGTTGATAAATAGGCTTTCGGATCTAAGCGTCTGGAAAACTTGCCGAAGATGGTCTAGATGTTCCTCCTTTGTTTTACTGTAAATGAGGATGTCATCAAAGTAGACAACAACAAATGTTCCCATGAAAGGTCGTAGTACTTGAGTCATTAGTCTCATGAAAGTGCTGGGAGCATTTGACAGACCGAACGGCATTACTAACCACTCATATAGTCCATCCTTGGTTTTAAATGCGGTCTTCCACTCGTCTCCTGGTCTGATTCTAACCTGATGGTAACCACTTTTAAGATCAATTTTAGAAAATATATTCGATCCAGAGATCATATCTAGCATGTCGTCTAGTCGGGGAATCGGAAATCGATATCGTATTGTGATCTTGTTAATTGCCCGACTATCAATACACATTCTCCAAGTTCCATCTTTTTTTGGAGTTAAAAGGGCAGGTACGGCACATGGGCTTAAACTCTCCCTAATGAATCCTTTTCTTAGGAGTTCTTCGACTTGACGTTTCAACTCGGCATGTTCAGTAGGATTGAGCCGATAGTGAGGGGCATTTGGTAGGGTCGCTCCAGGGACTAGGTCTATTGCGTGCTGTATGTTCCTCATAGGTGGTAGTTGATCAGGAAGTTCCTCTGGGGTGAGTTCCTCAAATTCTTTAAGAAGATTAGTCATTTCTTCTGGAATTGGGCTTGTTTCTTTCAGACTAACTTCTTTAACAGCTAAAACCCACACAGAAGGGCTTTCTTTGATGTCTCTTTCTAGTTCTTTTGCGTTGATCAAATGTAATCCCTTGGGTTGCTCTTCCTCTTTTGGTTTTATTGGGTTACTATCCTTTGGCTTTTTTGGTGGTGAAGGGTATAGTGTGATTTTCTTGCCTTTGTGCATGAATGAGCAAGTATTTGTTCGACCAAAAAGCGTGGCATTTTGATCGAATAACCAAGGTCGTCCTAAAATAATGCTTCCGACGTCCATAGGAAGAACGTCGCACCAAATTTCTTCCTGGTAGGATTGAAACTTAATGGGTACCTTGCAACGGTATCTAACAGGTATGGATGAAGTATCTAACCAAGGCGACCTTGTAGGGACTGGGGTGGTCGACGGGTGTAAGTCCAAGCTTGGAAATTGTATCAGTGGAAACTGCGTTGATGCAACTTCCACTATCGATGATAATTTTACAGACCTTGTTCCCATTGTTTATGTAGGTATGAAAAATTGTAATTCTTCGCCAATCTTCACATTCCTTTGGTTGTGTCAGGGTACATCTTAGTACATTTATCCTAACTTCAGGTTCAGTTTCTTCAGTGAAATTTGGTTCATCGAATCCCTCGGCTAGTTCGGGATCAGCTATGTGAATTTCTTCGTCTTCTACAGTTTCCCCAGGGTGTTCCTCTTCGATCTCTCCAATATGTAGGGCACGAGAAGGGCACTGGTTTGCAAAATGTCCAATTCCATGACAGTTGAAACATCTACCCCTTGAGCTACTCTCCCTACGTCCTTCATTCAGGATGCCTTTGCCTCGGTCTTCTTTCCTGGGTGGAGGAGCAACTAATGGAGGTCTGGTGGTTGAGGTTGGATTTGGATTAGTTCTGGGGACTTGGTGTGGTTCGGGTCTAGGACCTAGTATACTTGAGTTTCTAGGTTCACTGGGTCGAGTGTTTGGCATTCTTTGGAATCTCTCATAATCCTGAGCTAATTGATATGCCTGCTCTAGACTATAGACCTCTCGCATGAAAAGCTCTCGTTGGATGTCATTTCTTAACCCGGCACGAAATCGGGAAAGGGTGACAGAGGGATCCTCATTGACATGACATCGCATGAGATACTCATCAAACTTGGCGATGTAGTCAGTGACGGATTTGTTTCCCTGGGTCAAGGTCTGCCATTGATCAAGAAGGCGTTGTTGATAGGAAGTGGGAAGGTATTTCTCCCTAAGTTTATCCTTCATTTCATCCCAGGTTCGGATGGGTTCCTGTCTCCTATGTAAAATTAGACGTTCCACATTCTGCCAATAATATTTGGCTTGACCGAGAAGCCTCATTTTTGCAAATCGAATTTTTCGCTCTTCAGACATGTCGTACCATTCGAAATAATGATTCATATCTGACTCCCAGTCAAGATACTCATGAGGATCCATGCGGCCTACGAAGCTGGGTGCCTCAACCCTGACACTTCGAAGTATACGGTCATCGATGTCACGGTGATCATTAAGAGGTTGATTTATAGGATCACGACCTCTTTCATTGTGATGGGGCCTTTCTCTGGGATAGTCATCTAGTGGACGATTGTGATTTCTGTCAAAGTTTTGCCTATTCCTGGGATAGTCATTGACATGTTGGTGGTTCCGATCAAAGAGTGGGTGATCAATTCTTTCTCTTGGGTTATTGGCTTGGGAAGGACTACCCCTATCTTGGTATTCTTCTAAGGCATCGACTCGAGTACATAACCTTCCTAGCTTCTCATTAATTTCTCTAAGGATTGAGCTGATGTCAGGGTCCATCCCACGACTGGACTCAGGCTCGTCTGGTTGATAACTAGTTCCGGATCTGGTAGTCATGGAGTTTGGGTAGCTTTTCTTTGAATTTTATTTTTTTATTTTTACACAAACACCCTAATACAATAAAGCAAACACATGCATCACCCAACAATTTCTAAGGTTTTTCCCTAAAAATTCTAGACAGCTCCTAACTGAGTTGAAGAGTACACTTAAGCCTCCAATCCGGTCTAATAACCTAGTCGACCAGGTAAGCTCCCAGGTAAGTGGAGGGGTCACGTTGCATGTAGCAAAGGTCCCACTTAAAACCCACTTTCCTCGAACAGAGACTGTCTCCCTTTAATCACTTAAAGGGACAAAGCTTGCCTAGACATCGACCGGGATCATAGAGCGAAATTGGTGCAACTTTCAGTGGTCTTCGTCCTATTGAGCTCGATTATCCTTAGGGGCCAACGTCTAATTAATTTTAATTAGGCTTAGGATATTTATGCACTGGGATGATTTTTGGGCTAAGGACGAGTGATGAAATCCCGACCTTATCTTGTTAATGGGTTCAGCCCTTAGATTATTTTATGCAAATGCTTATAATCAAGAAATTTTTTTATCATTTTATGTCATGTCATTAAATTGCATTTGAATAGTTGATCAAGCAAACTAGCTAAAAACTTTTAATCTTAATGTTGATGACCCAAATAAACTATACTCAGAAAAGGATGCGGAAAGATTAAAACTGGTTAGTAATTCTAAGTTCTGCACTAATGCATGAAAATGGTGCCCTAATAAACCGTGCTCTGATACCAAATTGATGTGTAACAAGATCAATGCATGCAAACTAATTCTTTTTTTTTATATATATATAATTAGATTTCAGCAACCCAATTCATAAACTATTAGCCAACTCAAATCTAACTGCTATCAGATGATTATATTAAAAATCGAATTTACTGTAAGAAACTACCGACAATTGATCAGTTCCTTTAACAAATTTTAAAGAAGGATCGTTGATGATTAGGAAATCAACACATAATTAGGGCACGTTGTTCTACTTTAAGTTTCCTGCTGTTAAGTATAAAAATTTGGGAACTTAACTGAATCCAATAACGACTTACTCAGAATTGTAGTAGAAGGATCACACGGACACGATGCTCGAGAAAAAAATCCTGGAAGAGGGAGGCAAGTCCAGGGTCCTGATTCGCTGACGGGTCGCCCTTCGTTGAGACGGATGGAGGAAACCGACAAGATCTGGAACAGAAGTCCTGGGTTAATTGAGGTAGCAGGATGTTTGGAAAAACAAAACACAATAGTCTAATCAAAGGATAAATAATCCGGACGAAGATTCGCCGGATCGGGAAGGAGTCCGGAAGAGAGAACGGGAAGCCGGATGATGAGCGCCGCCTACGCTAGAAGAAGTTGTGGAAGTCAGGGGGGACGCCGCGTCACTTAGAAGAGAAGGATTTTAAAGAAGGAAGGAGGGTGGGATCTTGGGATTGGACACCAAACTTCTTTCAGGCAATACATCAAACAGCTTCTCTTCTTTTTCCTCTCCAACATAACAAGATAAACCCCTTTTATAGGCAGAGCAACCAGTACATGATAAAGAAGAAATAAATGGCCCCGTAACCGGCTGATACATTCAAGCCAAAGTGATGGAAATTAATCGTTCCAAGGAACCGTGGAAGCTGGGAAGACTCGTGATGGAGAATACGATGTTGAAATGGATCGGGATGGCCTCTTCTTGGATGAATAACAGCAGCGTTCAAAATCCCATGGCAACCGGCTGATATTTCCTTGAAACAGGGACGTCTCATGGGCTTCAAAGAACGGCTGGAGGGCACTGGAGTCGAATGGGATGAACCTGGTTGGTATTTTGGGATGAAGAACGGATGCTTCTTGGGATTCTGCAAGGAACGGCTGGAGGAGAAGATGACCCGTCGGCGATGGAGTTGGAACGGCTGGAGGAGAAGATGACCCGTCGTCTTCTTTGGCTGGAGTTGGAAGAGAACCGGTCGTCGGCTGGGAGGAAGGCGACTCGTCGGCTGGGATCGGCTGGGAGGAGGACTTGGAGCTTCATTCGGTTGGGAAGAAACCACCTTGGAACCGGCTGGGGAGAAGACGAGTACGGCGCTTTGGAACAGGGGAGCTGAACCGGCTGGTGCTTGATGAGTGAACCGGCTGGAGCTTTGATGAGTGAACCGGCTGGAGCTTTGATGAGTGAACCGGCTGGAGCTTTGGGAGGGTTCTTTTGAATGTAGACTTTATTATGACATGGACTCAATACTACTTGGGCTGGACCGACATTGACTTGACTCAGCATTACTTGAACTGGACTTGAATTGGATTGGACCTGACACGAACTTGACTTAAATAAATAACGAGAAAAAATAAAAATAAAAACTGGACGACTCAAGAAATGTGGACTAGCAGTCAAGCCAAAGTGATGCTGGCTCATTGGTGTCCCCACCAGGCCCCCTGCTCCACTACTCACTGCAACGGCCGAATCCGGCGCTGCCCCACGATCCCCTGTAACAGCCGTACAAAGCGGAGCTCCACTACGCCCTGCCATGGCCGTACCCAGCGCTGCCCCACGACGCCCTGTAACGGCCACGTCAGTGGCAACCCCATCGTGCCACACGATGACCAATCCCCAGAAAAACCCCCCAGCCTGATATATATGGGGCTGGGGGGGGAAGGGGGAGGGTAAGAAAGATTTTCCAGAGTATCATCTTACCTGCTACCTCTCCTTCTCCTTCTCCTTCGATCTCCCCTGACTTGATCGTCGGAGGGCCCCCACTACCCAGGTGGTGGTGCGAGGCTTGCTTGCAGGTTTTTCGGCGGAGGGTGGAGCGCAACCAAAGCAATTCAAAGGGAACCCCGTTCACACCACTGTGCCAATCGTTCTCGGTTTGGACCCCCAGCAACAGTTGGCGCTAGAAGGAGGGCCGGATCTCAGAGCGATCGTAATGGCACGGCGAGGTGGTCGTGGAGCTTCCAATGCTTCCGGTCGCGGGGCCTCTCGCGCCTCTGGCCGGGAGGCCGCTGCATCTCCAACACACTCTCAGCAACACTCCACCGCCCCACCGCCCATTCAGACGGTCGAAGCCGCCCAGTTCGACCAGCTAGCCCAGCAGGTTCGCACCCTCGCGGAGGCGGTGCAGAATCTGCAGGGTGCGATGTCCCGGGCGCCGCAGCGGGCTCAGGAGCCGCTGCTGCCTGAGCGTTCGCCTGTCCTCCTCAACCCGCGCTCCTTCCTCTCCCATGGGGAGGAGCGCCGGCGCGAGGAGGATTCTCGAGCACGCTCCATTCTGCCGGGACCTTCCCACCGGAGCTGCGCGGGGTACAAGAGGCGGAATCGGGCGCGTTCCCAGACCCCCCAGTCCTCGAGGAACCCGCGCTCCAGTCGGTCCCCTCTCTCGCCGCTCCTTGTCTCCCACCCACCGGTCGCGCTCCCTGGACCGGCGGGTGGACGATCTCCACCGACAACTCCAGGTCCTGAAGGGCCATTCCAAAGATCCCTTCGCCGACTTAGAGATCTCCCCCCAGCCGGCGCTCGCCTCGAGGATCCTGCGGACCCCGAATCCGCCGGGGTTCAAAATGCCGGCGATCGAGCCCTATGACGGGGCGGCGGACCCGTGGGATCACGTCGAGAGTTTCAGGACCCTTATGCTCCTCCACGGAGCATCAGATCCCCTTCTCTGCAAGGCTTTCCCGGCAACCCTCCGTGGCCCGGCGAGGGCATGGTTCGCCGGGCTGGAGGCTGACTCAATCCGGTCCTTCGACCAGTTCACTCGCCTCTTCATCACTCATTTCGCCGTCAGTAGCCGACGGCGACTGGTCTCCGACTCCCTCTTTGATGTCCGGCAAAACGAGGGAGAAAGCCTGCGGGATTATCTTACCCGCTTCAACAGGGCTACGCTGGAGGTCCGGAACCTGAGTCAGGAGGTAGCTCTTTCAGCCCTGAAGCGTGGCTTCCGGAAGGGCAGACTCACCTTCTCCCTGGACAAACGCCTGCCGCGGAGCTTCCCAGAGCTGTTGTCCCGGGCGAACCAGTATGCGGACGCCGAGGAGGCGGCCGCCCACCGGAGCAAGGAGGCCGCCGAGATCCCTCAAAAGCTTGGGAAGAAAAGGCGGAAAGAGGCACGCCAGAGGAGGAGCCCGACGCCTCAGCGTCGGCGCAGAAGCCCGTCGCCGGCGAAGAACCACGGCGCCCCACGCCCTCGTTCTCCGCCCCGACGTTTTCACCGGTACACCCCTCTCCTGACTCCCCGGGCCCAGATCCTTATGGAGATCAAGGGGCGGGAGGACCTCCCGGCCCCGAGACAGATGCGGAGGATCCCTGGGAAGAGGCCCTCCCGGGCGTACTGTGAGTACCACCGAGACCACGGCCACGACACGGAGGACTGCTTCCAGCTTCGGGACGAGATCGAGGCTCTCATCCGCCGGGGGCGTCTCGGTCGATATGTGAGCGACCGACGTCCCCCCGCAGACCCGCGTCCGGCCGACCCGGCCCCTCCGGAGCCTCGGGAGCAGAATCGACCCGTTGCGGGCGTGATCCACACTATCACTGGGGGCTGCCCCCGGCCCGTGAGGAACGCAGGGGGCTCGACGGAAGCGTCAGGGGCGGCCGTCGCAAAGAGGCAGAGGGTCGGCAATGTAATCACCTTTTGTGATGAGGATGTAAAGGGGGTTCAGACCCCCCACGATGACGCCATGGTGATCTCCCTCACTATAGCAAAGTATGATGTAAGGCGTGTTCTTGTGGATAGTGGAAGCTCAGCTGATATCTTGTTTTACGAGGCCTTCCAAAAGATGGGCTTGTCCAGACAATTGTTGCACAAAATATCCACCCCCCTCATAGGATTCACCGGTGACGCTGTCCCGGCGGAAGGTGTCGTTGAGCTGCCTGTGACTGCGGGCGTCGCACCCGCAGAAGCCACGGTGCGACTCGGGTTCTTGGTCGTCCGTGTTCCCTCGGCCTACAACGCTATCCTCGGACGACCCGGACTGAACGCCCTTCGCGCGGTGGTCTCTACGTACCACTTGCTCATGCGGTTCCCCACGGCGGTCGGGATCGGGGAGGTCCGAGGCGACCAACCGACCGCACGGCAATGTTTCCTAGCGACCCTCAAAGGGAAGAAGCCCGCAGAAGCCCTAAGCGTCGAGTCCCTTGATGCCAGAGACGAGGTGGCCTTGCGGCAGGGGGAGCCGGCCGAGGGTGTGGTCGAAGTTCCCCTCGAGGAAGGCCGCCGGGACCGGGTGGTCCGGGTCGGCGCCAATCTCGACCCGGGAGCTCGGGCCCGGTTGGTGGAATTCCTCCGAGCCAATGCCGATGTATTTGCCTGGTCGGCGGCCGATGTACCTGGGATCGACCCGGAGGTCATTTCTCACGCCCTCAACGTCGACCCGACCCACCGGCCAGTGAAGCAGAAGAAGAGACACTGTGCCCCGGATCGGATCCGGGTGGTCGACCAGGAGGTAGACAAACTCTTGGAGGCAGGATTCATAAGGGAGGTGAGTTACCCCGAGTGGCTGGCAAATGTTGTACTTGTCCGGAAGGCGAGCGGGAAGTGGAGGATGTGCGTCGACTATACCGACCTGAACAAGGCGTGCCCTAAGGATAGCTTCCCGCTTCCGCGGATAGACCAACTGGTCGACGCGACTTCCGGATATCAGCTGCTGTCTTTCATGGACGCCTTCTCCGGTTACAACCAGATAATGATGGCCCCACAGGACGAGGAGAAAACTGCCTTTATAACGGACCGGGGGCTGTACTGCTACAAGGTAATGCCCTTCGGTCTGAAGAACGCTGGCGCCACTTACCAGCGCCTTGTCAACAAAATCTTCAAAGAGCAAATCGGCCGGAACATGGAGGTGTACGTGGACGATATGCTGGTGAAGAGCCGCCAGGCAGACCAGCACATCGTGGATCTGGAGGAAACTTTCACCACCTTACGGAAGTTTCGCATGAAGCTGAACCCAGCGAAGTGCGCCTTTGGCGCTTCGGCCGGAAGGTTCCTTGGTTTCATTGTCAACCAGCGGGGTATCGAAGCCAACCCGGACAAAATCAAGGCCATCCAAGGTATGTCCCCTCCGACCAAAGTAAAGGAAGTTCAGGAGCTCGCTGGAAGGGTCGCCGCGCTCGGACGATTTGTGGCAAAATCGGCCGAACGCTGTCAACCATTCTTCAAGGTGTTAAAACGCCCAAAAGACTTCCTCTGGACGGCCGAATGTCAAGCAGCATTCGACCAGCTCAAGGAATACCTGGCGTCTCCTCCCCTACTGTCCAAGCCGCAAGAAGGGGAGATGCTCTACCTCTATCTGGCGGTCTCCCCAACCGCGGTCAGTGTGGTGCTGGTTCGGGAAGAGGCAAAGCTCCAGAAGCCTGTGTACTACATCAGCCGGGTCCTACGGGACGCCGAGACGCGGTATACGAAGGCTGAAAAGATCGCCTTCGCGCTGCTGACCGCGACCAGGAGGCTCCGCCCCTATTTCCAGGCCCATTCTGTCACCCTCTTAACTGATCAACCGTTACGACAGATCCTCAGCAACCCCGAGAATGCGGGACGGCTGGTGAAGTGGGCAGTAGAACTCGGTGAGTTCGACATCCGCTACCAGCCTCGACCCGCCATCAAGGCCCAGGTGCTCGCGGACTTCCTCGCTGAATGCACGGTGCAGGAGGCGGAACCTAGACCGCCGGAAACGCCCAGCCTCGACCTCCCGACCTGGACGCTTCACATCGATGGGTCGTCGAACCCCGAGGGTGGAGGGGCCGGGCTGGTCCTTACCTGTCCTGATGGAGTGATAGCCGAGTATGCCTTGAGGTTTGGATTTCCAGTTACCAACAACGAGGCGGAATACGAGGCCCTAGTCACGGGACTCAAACTCACCGGGGAGCTCGGCATCCGGCGTTTGAAGGTCTTCACCGACTCCCAGCTGGTGGTCGGGCAGGTCCGTGGGGAGTTCGAGGCCCGGAGCCCGACCATGCAGAACTACGTCCGGAAGGTGCAAGCACTCATTCCCGACCTCGGCAGTGTCGACATCCAGCAGGTCCCCAGAAGCGAAAATGCCAGGGCCGACAGGTTGTCCCGCTTGGTGGGCGCAGAGGCGCACAACTTGTCGAGGGCAATCTACCTGGAGACCCTGGATGCCCCGAGCATCGGCGAGGCTGGAGCGGTGATGGCGATTGATCCGGAGCCGTCTTGGATGGACCCGCTCGTCGCCTACCTCGCCGAAGGGATCCTCCCTGAAGACGAAGATCAAGCTCGGCGACTTGTCAGGAAGTCCGCCCACTACGTACTCTATGAAGGGAGGCTGTATCGGACCTCGTTTACCGCCCCCCTCTTAAGGTGCCTCCGCCCCTCGGAGGCGGCCTACGTCCTCGGCGAAGTCCATGAGGGCGTCTGCGGATCGCACTCGGGGGCTAGGTCCTTGGCGCACAAGATCATGAGGCAAGGCTATTATTGGCCTACCTTGTTGGAGGACTCAAAGGATCACGTACGGAAATGCGACGCCTGCCAGCGCCACGCCAACGTCCAGAGAGTCCCTTCTGTCTCCTTGGCACCAATCACCGCACCCTGGCCCTTCGCACAGTGGGGAATGGATATCCTCGGACCATTCCCCGTCGCTTCCGCCCAGCGGAAATTCTTGATTGTTGCAATCGACTACTTCACCAAGTGGGTGGAGGCAGAGCCGCTGGCCACTATCACGGAGGCGCAAGTCCGGAAGTTCGTGAAGAAAAACATCATTGTCCGATTTGGGGTACCCCGGGTCCTCATCTCGGATAATGGTCGACAGTTCGACAACAAGCATTTCCGTGACTTCTGCGAGGAATTCGGGATCGAGCATCGGTTCACATCTGTGTCGCATCCCCAAACCAACGGTGAGGCCGAGGTGACAAACCGGACAATCCTCCAAGGAATTAAGGCGCGAATCGGTCGGACGGGGCAAGCTTGGGTCGAAGAACTCGAGAACGTCCTTTGGGCGTATCGGACCACGCATCGGACCCCTACCGGGGAGACGCCTTTCAGCCTAACCTATGGCACGGAAGCGGTTGTCCCCGTGGAGCTCGGACTCCCCTCGCCCCGGGTGGCTACGCACCGACCCGAGGTCAATTCGGAGCAACTCCGAGGAAACTTGGACCTCTTGGAAGAAGCGAGGGAAATGGCGCAGGTTCGGATGGCGATGTATCAGCGGAGGGTGGCCCAATATTATAACTCCAAGGTCCGACCAAAACTTTTCAAAATCGGAGATCTGGTGCTAAGGCGAGCCAAAGCATCTCAACCCGCGGAAGGTGGGAAGCTGGCGCCAAATTGGGAAGGCCCGTATAGGGTTCGCTGGGTAAACCGACCTGGCTCCTACCAGTTGGAGGCCCTAGATGGTCGAGAAATTCCAAGGAGCTGGAATTCCGCTAACCTACGGGTGTATTACCAGTAGAAAGACAAAGCCAGAAAGACAGTTCAAAAAATGTATAGTCCTTTTTATCTCAATAATTCCTGGTTACAATGGCGTGTTCGTGTGATTACAAAGAATTCCCAGAGGGGAATTGGGGAGTAAAGAAATTAAGGAAGAGGTGGGGACTCCGTTAAGCTGAGGATCTGGGATCCCGAACCCTCCATCCGAAGCAGCTGCAATCCCACCGGGCGTGGGTGCTTCCCCCCGGAGGCGCCATCGACGCCTCACGCAAAAGACGAAGAGCCGGCGCGGACGAAGAAGAAGTTCGCACTGCTTCTAGAGGAACGCCACCTCCAAGGGATATTCCGGTCCTCCCCAGGAGAAGGGGAGGAAAGGAATACAAGGGAGAAGAGCGCGAGGAGGCGCGATCCCGGATGAAGCGTCTAGCGCAGAGCTCAATCGGGAGGTGGGACTGAAAAGAGGGGGGATGTGATCCCGGATGAAACGCCTAGAGCGGAGTTCCGCCGGGGAGAATCTCCTTGTTGATCCCAGATGAAACGGCTAGTTGGCGGAAGTCGCGAGGGGCGCGCCTCCCGTTCCTCCGGCAGGGGTTTCCCAGCCACGAACCGGAGAGGAGGTCCACGATCCATGGCAACCTGAACAGCTCCGGCTTGGCAGGCTCCACCGCACCTGCACTTATATTTATAGCCAAACTGTGGCCCCCCGGTCGTTCCGATGCGGGTGGCTCCAATAAATGCGGGCGCATCGAATCCGGAGCCGTTCCGGCTCTCGAGGCGTATCCTCCCACGACCTCCTAAGCGTCGTTCTCCTTAATTGCATTCTTCATGCAGGACACTCCGGGCGGCGTGTATCCCACGGCCCACGTATCTCCGCACGCGCCCAGGCCGCAGCCGCCTCGAAGAACACGCGTATCGCGGCCGCTTAACTGGCACTCCTCGCAAGCAGCAACTGGCCGATTCGATTTCCCAGGTAACGCCTCAATTAGCATTTAATAGCCTTCTGGTGTTCCCCAGGCGACGCTTCGAGAGGAGGAGAAATACGATCGCAGCTGGCCACGGAGAAATCCCGTCGAGCGGCAAGTGATAGGCGCGCGACCAACGAGCTCGGCCCTCGGATGCCAGGCTAACCCGATGATCAGGGAGGGCATCCAAGCCCTCTCTTCCTTTCTCCAAGAGACTGGGACCTCTCTCAGCATGTCTCTCCCTCTCTCCCCCCTACCTCTCCCTCTCTCTCCCCCTCTTCCTCCATCGCCCTCTCCCTCCCTCCTCTCTTTTGTCTCTCTTCTTTTTCCCTCTCCCCCTCCATCATCTGATTTCTTAAACTGAGGAGCGGAACCAAGCCATTTCACCCTCAATAAAGTCCGATACACCCTGAACTGGGCAGTTCAGGATGCTACCATTTTCCTTGATCAAAACCTTATCTATCTACTTGAATTATGTCTTCTTGTTGAAAATTCTCAAACATCTCACACCAAAGAAAGCAAATAAAAGACTAAAAAAATTGCAAGCATTGACAACATGCATAATCAAACCTTTAAGGT
>NW_024069032.1:0-75554 GCF_009389715.1 Phoenix dactylifera | reverse complement strand
AAAAAAAAAAAAAGAAAAAAAAAAGAGAAAAAGTAATGGAGGAAATCATTTTAATGTACAAACTGTTATGTTCATAATCCTCCTACAATTCGAAAAAAAAATAAGGGATCTGTTTATATGTTGATATACAAAGGTGGACGTTGTTTGTGAAAGATCGTTCCTGCAAACGAAAAGTGTTCCTTTTGAACGATCTTTTTTCAATACAAAATTTACATGGTTTAAATGCTTTGAAGCCAATATTGAAGAAGCTGCTGATGGAGTGATTGTTTTACAGTGTCATATATGCTAGCTTGAGTTGATTCATTTTGCTCCATAGTTTTGATGGCTTTTAAACTACATTCCCAAATATTTCCCACTTGATCCTAAGCCCATTACAACCCTTGAAAAGTCCTTATGATTCGTGTTATGCATGTGATCCAGTGGTGGAGAAGAGAAGATATGCAAGCCTATGGTAGATTATTTCATTGGAATGAATTTGAGCGAAACACATACCCTTCAAATATATGAGAGTCGAGTGTTTATTCCGTAAGGGTCTCTGTATTTAGCATTCCATTTTTGAGTGAAAATGCTTACTAAGTATTATAAGTTGTTCAAGAATAGTTGTTATGAGTTTTGAAGAGCTTGGTGTTCTTTGTTGATGGCATTGCAACCTTGGTGTTTTTCGGAAAAGTGAATTTGAGTTTTGCCCGAGAGACGAGCAAAAGTTAAGTGTGGGGAAATTTGATGAGAATGCAAATGTCATATTTTTCTTTCTTAATGTTTAGTCTTTTATACTTATTTTGTGCTAAATAACTCATTATTCTTATATTTTGATTTAGGATGCAAATGGAAGCGTTAAGTACAAAACGAAGCTAATTGGATGATTTTGGACAGTTTCGATATTGCTTCGTAATTTAAGCATAACTTTTTCATCTGACCTCTGATTGAGATGATTCAAGATGCTGTGGAAAGCCAAGAAAACGCTCTACACTTTCATGTTTTGAGTTTTGATAGATACTGACTTTATCAAGGTCAAAATTGATCTCGAAGTTGCTGCACGTCCTTAGCCTGCAATACGTGGATTTGACTCGGTCAATTTTCAGAAGTTTCCAGATTTGATGCACGAAATTTAGCTGGAACACACTTTTTCCAGTTTATTAGGACTTTATTTTATTTTTCGTAATTAGTCAGATTTGAATATTTGTTAGGAGATTTTTTGGAAGGGATAAAGGTGAAAGAAAAGGGGCTGAAAAGGGGGCTCTTTCTCTTTTCTCTTGGAGGACTCCTCTTTCTCTTTCTCCTGGAAGTTTGCATCATGGCTCTGCGTGGCTAAAGCTTTATTGGTCTAAGAAAACAGAAGCCTCGGAATCAATAAAATGTGAGATCTGAATTGTTTTCATTGTTCAATTCATGCTTTGATGTGAATGTCCTTCTGTGCATATTTTCATGATTATTTTCGTTTAATGACTAGGAGGCCTACTAGTTTATTATTCGTTGCAATCTACTGCTAGGTTAGATATCAAATCCGTAATTGTTTGATTCTCTAATCTGTGAAGCAACTAAGATCTATAATTTGCTGCATTAGAAATTTTCAGATCTTAGGAAGAATACTCGGCTAAATCAAATGCAACCGCTTGTGTTTGTGTTGTTTAGTTTCATCGATCTCTCTAATTTTAAGGCTGCTACTAGATTAAACCTTTAGCGCTTGTCTTGGGTTGTTTAGTAGTTAGGGTTAATTAGATCGCTTGTTTTTAATTAACTACAACTAAGAAGAGATAGAAAAATATTTCTATCGGTGGACATTCAAAGTGCAAATTGATATCTTTGCATCAATGATCCAGTTGTAAAATTTCGATGGTGGATGTTGACTTAGACCAAGATTTGTTCTTTGATTGATTTCAATACTTAAATCTGAATTCTTCTTTAAGTTGTTTTATTATTTCATTATACTCAAACCCCCCTCCGTCTTGTTCAAGTTGCATAAAACTAGGCTAGATAACTCTCCGTGGGAACGATCCTACTCGCACTACTACATATATATTTTTTAGAAGTATAGGTTTTATTTTTGGTTGCCTACGACAGCACACCAGCGACACACCGGGGGGAGCCGACCCTCGGCAACCAACTCCTTCAAGACGGCGACGCCGTCGGATTCCTCCCTCGACAACCTCGATAGGCCAATCGGACTTCATCGGCGTCTCCCAGGTTGCCCTGATTCCCCAAGAGGGATCTGCGTCAACGAAAAAGAAGCGCTCCTTCCAGCCGTGAATGGAGGTGGGAGCCTCCTTGACGAGGCGCACCCTCCGCGCGCCGCAAAGCACCACCACCCTTATCCTGGGGGTGGCCACTCAGGCCGTAGCATTCCCAAAAGACATTCAGGGTGGCGGGAACTCGTGCATGCGGCAGAGAACCTGAAAGGCTGTCAAGGCGCGCCATGAGTTCGGCACCAGCTGCGTCGGCGCCACTCTCAAACCCCGAAGCACCTGAACGACTAAGTCCGAGGGGGGAAAGCGGAACCCGGCCTAAAGAATGCCCTCATTGATGGCAACCTTCCCTGGAGGAGGATGGGACATCCTCTCCTCAGGCCCCGGGAGTGTAACATTGCAGGCCTCGGGAAGGTGGTATCGAGCCACGAACCTATCTAGGTCTTCGGCGGCCAACTCCGACTTAATGCGGTCTGCTCTCACTTCGCCATCCTAATGGCCAGTGAATCTACGGTCAGGACAGGGTCGAAAAGGGGGAAAAGACCGGAACGACTGGAGTACACTAATACAAAAGGAGAGTATGGAGAGCCCTAAATTAAAGAATGGAGCAACTCACCGGAAGAGAAGGAAGAACAGCTCCGAGAGCGTCAAAGGAGGAGCAAGCGAACAGTCCGACGGCGATGACGGCAGCGCAAAGGAGAAACTCGAAGATGTCTGTAAGGAGAAAGGCGGACGGAGGAGGACCCCCGGTTAAATAGGCGGAAAGGTGGGTGACGCCCCGGTAACGCCAGAGGACGCCTGGCTGCCGAAGGGTCGCTCGCGCCCCAAAGGCGAATCGACGCCATTAAGGAAGGATGTCCGCCGAAATCCTCAGACTGCCAGGTCAGCAACAACCGCCATACGCCATAAAGAAGACGGGGAGCTCGAAGCGCGCGCGCCTCCCGAGGGATGGCGGCAATCTCGAAGCATCACTTCCTTCACCCGTTCCCTCCTGGTTCCAGGCTCGGAAGTGGGGGGCTACTGTTACGGGGAACTCAGCCACCATGCCCCACGTGACCGACACGCACGCCCAAGAAGACTACAGCGGCCCCTTGATCCAGTAACCCGACCCCGAGTCGGATATCTTCGGCTTCGCAGCCCGACCCCGAGTCGGCTGCCCCTTGATCCAGCAATCCGACCGAGTCGGATATCTCCGGCTTCGCAGCCCGATCCCGAGTCGGCTGCCCCTTGATCCAGCAATCCGACCCCGAGTCGGATATCTCCGGCTTCGCAGCCCGACCCCGAGTCGGCTGCCCCTTGATCCAGCAATCCGATCCCGAGTCGGCAACCTCTCGACAACGACAGGCTGTTCCCCTGAAGCACGCCACGACCCTCTGTCCGCAACGGTCGTATCCGGCGCTGCTCCACGATCTCCTGTAACAGCCGTACAAGGCGGAGCTCCACTACACCCTGTCACGGCCGTACCCAGTGCTGCCCCACGACGCCCTGTAACGGCCATGTCAGTGGCAACTCCATCGTGCCACACGATGACCAACCCCCCCGAAGGACCCCCCCAGCCTGGTATATATGCTGCGGGGGGGAGAAGGGGGAGGTAAGCAAGAACTTCCAGAGCATTCTCCTACTACCTGTAATTATCTTCCTTCTCCTCCAATCTCCTCTGACTTGATCGTCGGAGGGCCCCCACTACCCCAGTGGTGGTGCGAGGCTTGCTTGCAGGTTTTCCGGTGGAAGGTGGAGCACAATCAACATCAACCAAGGCCAGCTCAGACGGAATCCCGTTCACACCGCTGTGCCAATCGTTCTCGGTTTGGACCACCAGCAACAGTGAGACCTAAACTAAAACCTCCTCAATCAAGTCGAGAGTGAACCAACATGAGCAAGTCATATTAGATTAATTGATCTAATTGGTGTCTAGGAAAGCATGAAAGATGGTTACTTAATTAGGACCTTACTCTCTGAGTAAGGGGAGCCTCCACCTGCTTACCTGGCCAGTTGTTCGATTACCTCTTATGAAGAGCTCAAGTTGCAAACACTAAGGACCTGATTAACCAATATTAAGTCAAAAGGTCTTCCACTGTAGTAGAGCTGCTAAGGTCTTTCTGATGTTGATTTGTCTTGGCTGAATACAGTGGGCAAGTTGCATCGGGGGGCTGGACCTCTCTATAGACATGAGATGTTGTAGGGATAAAGATGGGGTTGGGCACCAATAACTATTAGGTGAGGACCCAATGACGACTTTATTTCTACGGTTATACGGTTGGGGTCTGACTTAACTAAGAAATGGGACCAATAACTGTTAGGTGAGGTTTTCATAGCTTAGAGACCAAGTTGCACTGCAACATGCTTGAGAAGCATTGTACAAGAGTTGTACACTCATCCATCTAGGTGTCACCAATAACTGTTAGGTGAGGTGCCATGTAGATTAGTGAGACAGCAGTACCTACTAGAAACCCTAGTCGCGTAGGATTTCCGTTTTCTTACCAGGGAGTGTAAGGGATTCGAGAAAATAGTGGGAGGTACATTTGTTCTAAAAGACCTTAGAACAGATTAAGGATCAAGTACAAAAGTCTAACTAGAATCTTTACTCTCTGCAGATCATAATGTCAGCCTCAAAACCCTTTGACCCGTATTCTTGAGACCAACCGATTGACTGGAATCAATTACCAAGGACTGGCTAAGAAACCTCAAAATTGTTTTGAACCGTGAGAAAATAGGCTACATACTCGATTCAGATATCTCCACACTACCAACACGTGCTACTGATGTTCAGCGTGAGATGCATCAAAAGTGGATGGATGATTGACATTAGAGTCAAGTGCTATATGATGGCATCCATGTCCAATGAACTCCAATGCCAGCATGAGAATATGAAGACTGCTAGGGACATACTAGCACACTTGCAAGAGTGTATGGTGAGCAGAGTCGCACAGCTCGTTTTGAAGTGTCCAATAGGCTCTTCAAAGCAAAGATGCGCGAGGGGCAGTCTGTCCATGATCACGGTCTGACTATGATCAAGACCTAAAGGAGCTTGAGAAGCTCGGTATGAACATGCACAAGGAATTGCAAGTAGATCTGATCCTTCAATCCCTTTCTGATTCATTTGGTCAGTTTATAGTAAACTACCACATGAATAAGATTGAATGCACTAAGACTGAACTGATAAATATGTTGGTAACTGCTGAGAGAGCCTTGAAAGGTTCAAGGGGCAATGTCCTTGCTGTTGAGTTGACTTCTGGTTCCAAGAGAAAGTCTACTTGGAAGAAAAAGAAGCCTGCTAAGAAGCAGAAGAAAGACCAAGAAGCCAAAGAAGAAAAGTTCAAAAGAAAAAGGCTAATGACAAAGAAAATGTTTCCACTGCAATGTCGACGGCCATTGGAAGAGAAACTGTCCTTCATACCTCGAGAGCCTGAAGAACAAGAAAGGTGACACACCTTCAGAAGGTATAGACTTGCTCATAATTGAAACTAATCTAACGGTTTTTTCTACTTCTAGTTGGGTTATAGATTCTGGTTCTAGTGCTCATTTGTGCACTACCATGCAGGATCTAAAGGAAAGTAGAAGGCTGGCGGAAGGTGCGGTAACCCTTCGGGTTGGCAACGGGGCAAAAAGTTGCTGCTGTGGCTGTGGGCACCTACCATCTGCGACTACCGTCTAGTTTTAGTTTATTACTTAAAGACTGCTATTATGTATCTGCTGCTAGCAGAAATTTGATTTCTGTTTCATGTCTAGCACAGGAAGGTCATGTTTTTACATTTGACAAAGACTGCTGTTCTATTTATTTCAGAAATAAAATAGTCGCATGTGGTTTTATGATTGACAGTCTCTATCATTTGCATATGGATGTATCTGTAAATGTGTCTGAGCAAGAAGTGAGTGCCAAAGGATCCAAGAGATCCAGGGATGAGATAAACTAAAAATATTTGTGGCACCTCAGGCTTGGCCATATTGGAGAGGACAGAATGAACAAAATGGATAAAGATGGCTTCTCGGCTCATTGACTTCCGAGTCATATCCAGTTTGCGAGTCCTGTCTTCAAGGAAAAATGGCTAGATTACCCTTTGTAGGACATGGGGAGAGGACCACTGAAATACTTATCCTGGTACACCCAGATGTGTGTGGCCCATTCAATGTGCTAGCCAGAGGACGTTATTCATACTTCATTACCTTTATCGATGATTATTCACGATATGGGTATGTGTATCTTATGAGACACAAGTCTGAATCTTTTGAAAAGTTCAAGGAGTTCAGAAATGAAGTAGAAAAACAAACTGAAAAACCTCTTAGGCTCTTCGATCAGATCGAGGAGGAGAATACCTTAGTGGGAAATTCCGGAACTATCTCAAGAAAAACGGCATAGTCTCACAGTGGACACCTCCGGGTACACCTCAACTCAACGGGGTGGTCAGAAAGAAAAAATTGGACTCTATTGGATATGGTCCGGTCCATGATGAGCTTCACTGATCTACCGATGTTCTTTGGGGAGATGCCTTACTTACCGCAGTATATCTACTGAATAGAGTTCCTCTAAATCCGTTCCTACCACACCGTATGAGATATGGCATGGTAAGAAACCAAGTCTTGGTCATCTCAAGATTTGGAATGTCCGGCCCACGTCAAAAGACTACAGGCGGACAAGCTAGAGGCTAGGACCATAAGTGCTCGTTTTATAGGATATCCTAAAGAGTCATTAGGATACAATTTTTACGTCTCAGAGGATCACAATGTGTTTGTGAGCCGTCATGCCATCTTCTTGGAAAACCAGTTTATCCTTGATAGAGGCAGTGGGAGGAAAATTAAGCTTGAAGAGAAAGTCTCTGAAAAGCAACGAGTCATGGATCCTATCGAACCCATTCATGTAGAGCCAGTACACGATGTCCCTCAACCACCTCGCAGATCTAGTAGGGTCTCCCATCCTCCTGATAGATACTTAGGTATACTAGAAGAGGATACCGAGGAAATGTTCGTAGTGGGAGATAGGGATCACATACAGGATCCCAAAATCTACAATGAGGCGATATCTGATATCGATTCCGAGAAATGGTTGGAAGCTATGAAATCAGAGTTAGACTCCATGCATTCCAACCAAGTCTGGACCCTAGTAGATCCACCTGAAGGTATTGTACCTATTGGATGCAAATGGATCTACAAAAGAAAGATAGGTTCGGATGGAAAGGTAGAGACCTAATAAGGCAAGGCTTAGTGGCGAAAGGGTTAGTCACCGAAGGCATTGACTAATCAGGAGACCTTTTCACCTGTACCATGCTGAATCCATTCGAACATTGCTTACCATTGCAGCATTTCATGATTATGAAATATGGCAGATGGATGTGAAAACTGCTTTCCTGAATGGATATCTTGATGAAGAATGTCTATATGGACAGCCTTTGGGTTTCACATCCAGTGATGGTGATCACAAGTCTGCAAGCTGCAAAGGTCCATCTATGGACTAAAGCAAGCATCTCGGAGTTGGGGAACACTCGTTTTTAATGATGCGATCAAATCGTTGAAGTTCATCAAGAACGAAGAGGAACCGGTGTGTTTACAAGAAGGTAGTAGGAGTGCTGTCATGTTCCTCTACTGTACGTGGATGACATCCTCCTGATAGAAAATGATATTCCTATGCTAACTCGGTCAAGGTCTGGTTATCAAAAGAGTTCTCCATGAAAGACCTTGGGGAAGCATCCTACATTTTGGGGATAAAGGTCTATAGGGATAGATCTAAAAGGATGCTTGGCCTATCACAGCTGATGGAAGATGTACATAGAGGAGGTACTGAAGAGGTTCAGTATGGAAAACTCCAAGAGGGGGTCTATTACCCCTAAGACATGGGATTCATCTCTCCAAAAAGATGTTACCCCAACACATCTGAAGAGATTCAACGCATGAGCAGGATTCCTTATGCTTCTGCATAGAAGCCTCATGTATGCCATGCTGTGTACACGACCTGATATAGCCCTTGCTGTGAGTGTCACTAGCAGATAATCAGTCGAATCCAGGTGAAGAGCACTGGACAGCTGTGAAGAACATTCTTAAGTACTTGAGAAGAACTAAAGATTTGTTCTTGGTTTTTGGAGGATCATCAGAGTTAAAGGTAGAAGGATACACAAATTCTGACTTTATGATTGATATTGATGATAGAAAGTCTACATCTGGATATGTGTTCTTGGTGCAATGGTGGTACGGTGAATTGGAAAAGTTCTAAACAACCGATCATTGCTGATTCTACTATGGAAGCTGAATACATTGCCGGCATCTGAAGCTGCTAAGGAAGGCTTCTGGTTCAAGAAATTCATTGCAGAATTAGATGTAATGTCATCAGATGCCATAACACTCTACTGCGATAATAATGGCACCATAGCTCTTGCTAAGGAGCCAAGGTCTCATCAGAAGTCCAAGCATATAGAGCGGCGCTTCCACCTCATACACGACTATGTTGAGAAGAAGTATGTCGAGGTGCAGAGAGTAGACTCCACGGACAACGTGGCAGACCCATTCACTAAGCAGCTAAGTCAACAAAAGACTGAAGCCCATCTTGAGAAGATGGAACTAAGATATATGACTGATTGGCTTTAGTGCAAGTGGGAGATTGTTAGATGTATGCTCTAGAAGCCAATCTGGCTGACACATTGTTAATTCTAGGGACATAATTTTGTACTTAACAAAGAAAATTAATTAATTGGACTTAAAGCAAGAGTCCTACTTGGAGTAGGATTCCTAGAGTCCTAATTGGATTAGGACTGGGATTCCTACTTGGACTGAAAATCCTATTTGAAGTAGGACTAGGATTCCTACTTGGAGTAGGATTCCTACAATCCTAATTAAATTAGGAGTTTTGAATTAAATTTGGATTCCTACTTGGAGTAGGATTCCCAGAGTCCTAATCAGATTAGGACTTGGAATTCAAATCAGACTAGAATTAAACAAGTCCTAATTGGATTAGGATTTCTTAAGTCCTAATTAATTATTAATCTAATGAATCAACATGACTCCTAATTGGATTAGGATTGAAGAGTTCAATTGAGTCATGGTTCATTCAAGTTCTAATTTGATTAGAACTAGTATAGATTGAACCCAATTGATTCATGATTTAGTTAAAGCCTAATTGGATTAGGACTTAGCCATAAGAGGGACACCTAATACTCCTTAGAGGAGGATTAGGGCATCACAAGAAGGAGGGGATCACGCCCCTCCTCCTTATCCTCTTGGGTGCGGCATGAAGATGGGGAGGCGCCCCTCTTGGAAAACTATCAAAGGAGCTCCTACAAAGTAGGAGCTCCACATGCTATTTAAGAGGGGCATGGGGCAGCATTAGGGCGTGTGAAAGCCCTCTCCTCTCCAGCCATGGCCACCCTTTTCCCCCTTTGTTTCAGCCGCCAACAGCAAGAGAAAAGAAGAGGAGGCGTCTCCCTCCTCTTGGGCTTCTTCCTTGGCTTCAACGCATCAGAAGAGTGTTAGATGTATGCCCTAGAAGCCAATCTGGCGGACACATTATTAATTCTAGGACATAAATTTGTACTTGACTTTATTATTATTGAATAATAAATGGGCATCTTTTTCATTCATATTGTTTATGTGTCTATGAATCGTCCAAAGAATTAATAAGATGATGATACATATTCTCAAGAGTTGAGAATTTGAGCCATGTATCATTGGTGATTAATTTCTAAATGCTCCTGATCAATGGATCACACGAGGACGGTGATCGATCCGATCAGTGCACAGATTACTTTTCTTCTGGATGGACGAGACTCGGAGTCCACAGTGTAGGGACACTGGAAGTGATAGTGCAGGTGCTTGTTAGAGAACAAGGGTACTTGAGCGTGACCAAGACAAGAAGTCACTTGGATGTCTATCCACTCGTCAGTGACTTGCTTGATGTTGCAGTAGTATGACTGGTCCGTTGACCTGCGGTGCTTCGGCTACTCACAGTGAGTTATTGTAGTTTGACTACACGTATACATGGTCTCTAGCATATGGGTCCTTGTAGTGTAGATTGGCTGCAGTAAGTTCACTGTAGGAGTAGGGTATGCACTTACATGGAATCTATTGACCTTGATAGAAGAGGAGTGATCCTATGTGATTTGTTAGACTGAGTTCTAAGACCTTGGCCCGGGCAGAAATTATAAAGTGGAGAAAGAGTTTTTCACTATCGAACTCAAGTCAAATAAATCTAGACATATGAACAGACGACGAGGTTTGACGAGTTTCCATGACCTCCGATCTGTAGGATCCACATAGAAGACTGTATCATACGATTGCTGCACCTAGAGGTTCATCATTCTATTTCTGCTGGGTGGCCACTACATACTGCTAGGTGTCACTGGTGGATGATGAGACTCACAGGGATCATCTCGATGTCAATATCCCTGGTGAGTTGAGTTGGAATTGTTTCAACCCATTGAAAGGAGTTTTCAATGATATTGTGATAGAGATCATAATATATCTCACTACCAGTCAGAATGGAACCTATGGGGTCACACACATTAGAGGTATGACCGATCCAATGGTTGAATGTGATTAGGAATCACAAATAATCAATTAGATTGATAAATGAAAACCCGCTAAGAGTTAGTGGCTAAAAGAAGAACAATTGCAATCGAATTGTAGTTTAATTTAAATTTAATTGGATTTAATTAATTGGACTTGATCATGAGTCCTACTTGGAGTGGAAATCATGAGTCCTAATTGGATTAGGATTTCAAATTAAATTAGAATCCTATTTGAATAGGATTTCTAAAGTCCAAATTGTCTTAGGGCTGAAAATTGAACAAGTCCTGATTAATTAGGATTTTCTTAAGTCCTAATTAATTTTTAATTTTAATCTAATTAATTTCATGACTCCTAATTGGATTAGGATTGAAGAGTTCAAATAGAGTCATGGCTCAATTAAATTCTAATTGGATTAGGAATTGGAGGAATTGAAATGGGTTCACAAAAAATCCTATTTTGACTAGGATTGACTCAAACAATGGACCCAAATTAAAACCCCCTTTAATTTATTTAAATAGCAGATTTAAATGAACTTGAGGGAGGGCCCACGCCCCTCCCCTTGGGGTGTGCGTGGGAGAAAGAGGAGGGGGCGCACGCCCCTCCTGTTAGCCAAAAAGAAGAGATAAGATGAGTTGCTAAAAAATAGGAACTCATCCTTATCTCCTAACTAATTAAAAGGGAGCATGGAAATTCGAAAAGAATGGATGTTTTCTCCTCATTCCAGCCGTGAGCACCCTCCTCCATCTTCCTCCTTTGAGCCACAATCAAGAGAAGAAAAGGAAAAGCCTAAGACGCCCTCTTCCTTCTTCATCTTGTTCCAAAAGGAAAGAAAAAGAAAAAGGCTGCAGGGCTTTGTTCTTGTTCCTTTGGTTCTTCCTTCTTCTTCCTCCTCTCAAGCCAATCAAAAGTTGATTCAAAGGAGAGGACTTCAGCCATCCATAGCCATCTCTGCAAGGGAGCTAGCACCCCGGTGAGATCCAAAGGCTTCGATCGAGTCAGTACTTCCGTTGGATACCTGTAGAGGCCGGACGCATGTGCGGCTTCCACTGAGCCTTGATCAAATACCACGTAATCAGATTGCGGAGACCATCTACCCGCACAAGGTGAAGATCTGATCTCTTAATGATTTTAAAATGGTTTTAAATAATTTAATTCTAATCTATCTACAAATGAAAGGTTTTAAACACGTTCATGCGATGAACGGATCCCGCATATGTTTTCCGCTGCAATCTGAAAATTATTTCGAATTTTCATGGCATATGTGGGATCCTAACAGTGGTATCAGGCCAGGTTATGTAGATTAAGATTAGAATTAAATTTTTCAAGGCATTTTAGATCTGAAATTTAAGGGATTATGCTTGCTTGAAATTTATGTATGCAGAATTTTTCAGTTTGCTGTTTTTTCTGCATACTATTTTTTAGATGCTTAGATTAATGATTCTAAAGCTTTGATAATGTATTACAAATATTTAGAGTGAAATCTAGCAAGATCAGTAAGTCATGAGATGAAATAATCAGTTAAATATTAGATCTGAAAATAATTTTTATGCATGTGATGCGTATGGTGATGATCATGGATGGACCCTTTTGAATGTGCGAAATGTTCTGCGATGTTCTGTGATATTCTGTGATGCATGTAATTTAATTTTCAGATGCCTGCGTGCATCTTAAATTCATGTATTAGAGACCTGTGTGTCTCAATGAAAAAGGGTGTAATTTATTTTTATTTTTATTTAATTTTTAAAGCAATCTGGGATGTAATCTGTGATGTGTGTTGCACGTCGATGGTTGATCGATATGTACATCAACAAGCTCAATATGCGCGGATCAGATCAAGGGTTGATTGAAGATAGATCAAGGAGTTGATCACATTGGACCTAGAGGATCAAGATCGAGTCAAGAGTTGAAGACAATCAAACCAATTGACGTGCATGTGCTTGTAAAATGACCCCCATCTTGGATCCATGATCATCACCATTTAATTTTATTTTTGATAAATGCCTGGATGTTTAATGCTTATGTCTATGCGGGTAAGACTTATATTTGCATGAGATGTGAATACGCGATCGAGTGAGACCTAAATCGAAACCTCCCTAATCAGTCGAGGGTGAACCAACATGAGTTAGTCATATTAGATTAATTGATCTAATTGGTGTCTAGGCAAGCCTATAAGGTGGTTACTTAATTAGGACCTTATTCTCTTGAGTAAGGGGAGCCTCCCACCTGCTTACCTGGCCAATTGTTCGATTACCTCTTATGAAGAACTCAAGTTACAAACACTAAGACTTGATTATGCAATATTAAGTCCATAGGTCTTCCACCGTAGTAGAGCTGCTAAGGTCTTTTCCGGTGTTGATTTGTCTCGGCTGGATACAGTGGGCAAGTTGCATCGGGGGACTGAACCTCTCTATTAGACATGAGATGTTGTGGGGTAAAGGTGGGTTGGGCACCAATAACTGTTAGGTGAGGACCCAATGACGACTTTATTTCCGCGGTTATACGGTGGGTCTGACTTAACTAAGTAATGGGACCAATAACTGTTAGGTGAGGTCTTCATCACTTAGAGACCAAGTACCACTGCAATATGCTTGAGAAGCATTGTACAAGAGTTGTACACTCATCCATTTATATGTCACCAATAACTGTTAGGTGAGGCGGCATGTAAATCGGTGAGACCCGCAGTACCCATTAGAAATTCTAGTCGCGTAGGGTTTTCGTTTTCTCCATCAGGGGAGTATGAATAGTGGGAGCATATTTGTTTTAAAAGTCTCTAGAACAAATTAAGTTCAAGTACAAAGTCTAACTAGAATCTTTACTCTCTACAGATCACAATGTCAGCTTCAAAACCCTTTGACCCGAATTCTTGAGACCAACAGACTGACCGAAACCAACTATAAAGACTGGCTTAGGAACCTGAAAATTGTTCTGAATTGTGAGAAAATAGGGTATGTGCTCGAGAATAATATCCCTAGGCTACCAGCACGTCCTACTGATGATCAGCGTGAGACGCATCAGAAGTGGACTGATGACGACATTAGGGTCAAGTGCTACATCATGGCATCCATGACTAACGAACTTCAATGCCAGCATGAGAACATAAAGACTGCTAGGGAAATACTGGCTCATCTGCAAGAGTTGTATGGTGAGCAGAGCCGCACTGCACGCTTTTGAAGTGTCCAAGAGGCTCTTCAAGGCAAAGATGCGTGAGGGGCAGTCTGTCCACGATCACTGTTTGACTATGATCAAGGACCTCGAGGAGCTTGAGAAGCTCGGTATGTCCATGCATAAGGAACTGCAGATAGATCTAATCCTGCAATCCCTTTCTGATTCATTTGGTCAGTTTATAGTAAACTACCATATGAATAAAATTGAATGCACAAAGACCGAATTGTTAAATATGTTGGGTAACTGCTGAAGGGGCCTTGAAAGGTTCAAGGGGCTCTGTTTTGACTGCTGAGCTGACTTCCGGTTCCAAGAGAAAGTCTACTTGGAAGGAAAAAGAAGCCTGCAAAGAAGCACAAGAAAGACAAAAAGCCTAAGAAGGAAGTTCATAAGAAAAGGGCTGATGACAAAGAAAAATGTTTCCACTGCAACGTCAATGGCCACTGGAAAAGGAACTGCCCTTCATACCTCGAGAGCCTGAAGAACAAAAAGGACACACCTTCTGAAGGTATGCTAGACTTGCTCGTGATTGAAACTAACCTTACGGTTTCTTCTACTTCTAGTTGGGTTATAGATTCTGGTTCTAGTGCTCATTTGTGCACTACTATGCAGGGTCTAAAGGAAAGTAGAAGGCTGGCGGAAGTGCAGTGACCCTTCGGGTTGGCAACGGGGCAAGAGTGCTGCTGTAGCTGTGGGCACCTATCCTCTGCGATTACCGTCTGGATTTAGTTATTGCTTAGAGACTGTTATTATGTCCTGCTGCTAGCAGAAATTTGATTTCTGTTTCGTGTTTAGCACAGGATGGTCATGTTTTGACTTTTGACAAAGACTGCTGTTCTATTTATTTCAGAAATAAATTAGTTGCACGTGGTTTCATGATTGACAGTCTCTATCACTTGCATATTGATGTGTCTGTGAATGTGTCTGAGCAAGTAGTGGATGCCATAGGATCTAAAAGGTCGAGAGATGAGATAAACCAGAAGTATTTGTGGCACCTCAGGCTTGGCCATATTGGAGAGGACAGAATGAACAAAATGGAGAAAGATGGGCTTCTCGGCCCATTGACTTCCGAGTCATATCCAGTTTGTGAGTCTTGTCTTCAAGGAAAAATGGCTAGATTACCCTTGTAGGACATGGGGAGAGGACCACTGAAATACTTACCCTGGTACACACTGATGTGTGTGGCCCATTTGATGTGTTAGCCAGGGGTCGTTATTCATACTTCATTACCTTTACCGATGACTATTCACGATATGGGGTATGTGTATCTTATGAGATACAAATCTGAGTCTTTTGAAAAGTTCAAAGAGTTCAGAAATGAAGTAGAAAAACAGATTGGAAAAACTCTTAAGGTTCTTCGATCAGATCGAGGAGGAGAATACCTTAGTGGGGAATTCCGGGATTATCTCAAGAAAAATGGCATAGTCTCACAATGGACACCTCCGGGTACACCTCAACTCAACGGGGTGTCAGAAAGGAGGAATCAGACTCTATTGGATATGGTCCGATCCATGATGAGCTTCACTAATCTACCTATGTTTCTTTGGGGAGATGCCTTATTATCCGCAATTTATTTATTGAATAGAGTTTCCTCTAAATCCGTTCCTACCACACCGCATGAGATATGGCATGGTAAGAAGCCGAGTCTTGGTCATCTCAAGATTTGGGGATGTCCGGCCCACGTCAAGCGACTACAGGCGGACAAGTTAGAGTCTAGGACCATAAGTGCTCGTTTCATTGGATATCCTAAAGAGTCATTAGGATACAATTTTTACGTCTCAGAGGATCACAATGTGTTTGTGAGCCGACATACCGTCTTCTTGGAAAAACAGTTTATCCTTGATAGAGGCAGTGGGAGAAAAATTGAGCTTGAAGAGAGAGTCTCTGAAAAGCAACGAGTCATGGATCCTATAGAACCTATTCATACAGAGCCAGTACACGTAGTACCTCCTCCACCTCGTAGATCTAGTAGGGTCTCCCATCCTCCCGATAGATACTTAGGTATACTAGTAGAGGACACCGAGGAAATGTTCCTCATGGAGATAGGGAACATGTACAGGATCCCAATACCTACGACGAGGCGATATCTGATATCGATTCCGAGAAATGGCTGGAAGCCATGAAGTCGGAGATAGACTCCATGTATTCCAACCAAGTCTGGACCTTAGTAGATCCACCAGAAGGTATAGTACCTATTGGATGTAAATGGATCTATAAAAGGAAGATAGGTTCGGATGGAAAGGTAGAGACCTATAAGGCAAGGCTAGTGGCGAAAGGGTATAGTCAACGCGAAGGCATTGACTATCAGGAGACCTTTTCACCTGTAGCCATGCTGAAATCCATTCGAACATTGCTTACCATTGCAGCATTTCATGATTATGAAATATGGCAGATGGATGTGAAAAACTGCTTTCCTGAATGGATATCTTGATGAAGATATCTATATGGAGCAGCCTTTGGGTTTCACATCCAGTGATGGTGATCACAAGGTCTGCAAGCTGCAAAGGTCCATCTATGGACTAAAGCAAGCATCTCGGAGTTGGAACACTCGTTTTAATGATGCGATCAAATCGTTTGAGTTCATCAAGAACGAAGAGGAACCGTGTGTTTACAAGAAGGTTAGTAGGAGTGCTGTCATGTTCCTCGTACTGTACGTGGATGACATCCTCCTGATAGAAAATGATATTCCTATGCTAACCTCGGTCAAGGTCTGGTTATCAAAAGAGTTCTCCATGAAAGACCTTGGGGAAGCATCCTACATTTTGGGGATAAAGGTCTATAGGGATAGATCTAAAAGGATGCTTGGCCTATCACAGAAGATGTACATAGAGGAGGTACTGAAGAGGTTCAGTATGGAAAACTCCAAGAGGGGTCTATTACCCCTAAGACATGGGATTCATCTCTCCAAAAAGATGTGCCCCAACACATCTGAAGAGATTCAACGCATGAGCAGGATTCCTTATGCTTCTGCAATAGGAAGCCTCATGTATGCCATGCTGTGTACACGACCTGATATAGCCCTTGCTGTGAGTGTCACTAGCAGATATCAGTCGAATCCAGGTGAAGAGCACTGGACAGCTGTGAAGAACATTCTTAAGTACTTGAGAAGAACTAAAGATTTGTTCTTGGTTTTTGGAGGATCATCAGAGTTAAAGGTAGAAGGATACACAGATTCTGACTTTATGATTGATATTGATGATAGAAAGTCTACATCTGGATATGTGTTCTTGTGCAATGGTGGTACGGTAAATTGGAAGAGTTCCAAACAACCGATCATTGCTGATTCTACCATGGAAGCTGAGTATATCGCCGCCTCTGAAGCTGCAAAGGAAGCCTTCTGGTTCAAGAAATTCATTGCAGAGTTAGATGTAATGCCATCAGATGCCATCACACTCTACTGCGATAATAATGGCGCCATAGCTCTTGCTAAGGAGCCAAGGTCTCATCAGAAGTCCAAGCACATAGAGCGGCGCTTTCACCTCATACGCGAATACCTCGAGAAGAAATATGTCGAGGTGCAGAGAGTAGACTCCGCGGACAACGTGGCAGACCCGCTCACTAAGCAGTTAAATCAGCAGAAGACAGAAGCCCACCTTGAGAAGATGGGACTTAGATATATGACTGATTGGCTTTAGTGCAAGTGGGAGATTGTTAGATGTATGCCCTAGAAGCCAATCTGGCGGACACATTATTAATTCTAGGACATAAATTTGTACTTGACTTTATTATTATTGAATAATAAATGGGCATCTTTTTCATTCATATTGTTTATGTGTCTATGAATCGTCCAAGGAATTAATAAGATGATGATACATATTCTCAAGAGTTGAGAATTTAAGCCATGTATCATTGGTGATTAATTTCTAAATGCTCCTGATCAATGGATCATCACGAGGACGGTGATCAATCCGATCAGTGCACAGATCACTTTTCTTCTGGATGGACGAGACTCGAGTCCACAGTGTAGGGACACTGAAGTGATAGTGCAGGTGCTTGTTAGAGAACAAGGGTACTGAGCGTGACCAAGACAAGAAGTCACTTGGATGTCTATCCACTCGTCAGTGACTTGCTTGATGTTGCAGTAGTATGACTGGTCCTTTGACCTGCGGTGCTTCGGCTACTCACAGTGAGGTTATTGTAGTTTGACTACACGTATACATGGTCTCTAGCCATATGGGTCCTTGTAGTGTAGATTGGCTGCAGTAAGTTCACTGTAGGAGTAGGGTATGCACTTACATGGAATCTATCGACCTTGATAGAAGAGGAGTGATCCTATGTGATTTGTTAGACTGAGTTCTAAGACCTTGGCCCGGGCAGAAATATAAAGTGGAGAAAGAGTTTTTCACTATCGAACTCAAGTCAAATAAATCTAGACATATGACAGACGACGGGGTTTGACGAGTTTTCCATGACCTCCGATCTGTAGGGATCCACGATAGAAGGACTGTATCATACGATTGCTGCACCTAGAGGTTCATCATTCTATTCTGCTGGGTGGCCACTACATACTGCTAGGTGTCACTGGTGGATGGTGAGACTCACAGGGATCATCTCGATGGTCGATAATCCCTGGTGAGTTGAGTTGGAATTGTTTCAACCCATTGAAAGGAGTTTTCAATGATATTGTGATAGAGATCATAATATATCTCACTACCAGTCAGAATGGGAACCTATGGGGTCACACACATTAGAGGTATTGACCGATCCAATGGTTTGAATGTGATTAGGAATCACAAATAATCAATTAGATTGATAAATGAAAACCCGCTAAGAGTTAGTGGCTAGAAGAAGGAACAATTGCAATCGAATTGTAGTTTAATTTAATTAATTGGATTTAATTAATTGGACTTGATCATGAGTCCTACTTGGAGTGGGAATCATGGAGTCCTAATTGGATTAGGATTTCAAATTAAATTAGAATCCTATTTGGAATAGGATTTCTAAAGTCCAAATTGTCTTAGGGCTGAAAATTGAACAAGTCCTGATTAGATTAGAATTTTCTTAAGTCCTAATTAATTTTAATTTTAATCTAATTAATTTTATGACTCCTAATTGGATTAGGATTGAAGAGTTCAATAGAGTCATGGCTCAATTAAATTCTAATTGGATTAGGAATTGGAGGAAATTGAAATGGGTTCACAAAAATCCTATTTTGACTAGGATTGGACTCAAACAATGGACCCCAAATTAAAACCCCCTTTAATTTATTTAAATAGCAGATTTAAATGAACTTGAGGGAGGGGCCCACGCCCCTCCCCTTGGGGTGTGCGTGGGAGAAAGAGGAGGGGCGCACGCCCCTCCTTGTTAGCCAAAAAGAAGAGATAAAAATGAGTTCCTAAAAAATAGGAACTCATCCTTATCTCTTAACTAATTAAAAGGGAGCATGGAATTTCGAAAAAGATGGATGTTTTTCTCCTCATTCCAGCCGTGAGCACCCTCCTCCATCTTCCTCCTTTGAGCCACAATCAAGAGAAGAAAAAGAAAAGCCTAAGACGCCCTCTTCCTTCTTCATCTTGGTTCCAAAAGGAAGAAAAAGAAAAAGGTTGCAGGGCTTTGTTCTTGTTCCTTTGGTTCTTCCTTCTTCTTCCTCCTCTCAAGCCAATCAAAAGTTGATTCAAAGGAGAGGACTTCAGCCATCCATAGCCATCTCTGCAAGGGAGCTAGCACCCCGGTGAGATCCAAAGGCTTCGATCGAGTCAGTACTTCGTGTGGATACCTGTAGAGGCCGGACGCATGTGCGGCTTCCACTGAGCCTTGATCAAATACCACGTAAATCAGATTTGCGGAGACCATCTACCCGCACAAGGTGAAGATCTGATCTTCTTAATGATTTTAAAATGGTTTAAAATAATTTAATTCTAATCTATCTACAAATGAAAGGTTTTAAAACACGTTCATGCGATGAACGGATCCTGCATATGTTTTTCCGCTGCAATCTGAAAATTATTTCGAATTTTCATGGCATATGTGGGATCCTAACAATGAGAAGGCTCGAGAAGGATTCAAGACAAGTGGTCTGCTACAACATTTGTGGTGCCTTTCTTATCACGAATTTCTAGATTAAAATTCCTATAATAATAGGATCCATCGAATTAGATGAGGCTTGGTTCCTTCTTTGAAAGGAGGTACCAAAGAGTAGAATGATCAGTGAATACAATAACCTTAGATCCTAAGAGATAGGATCGAAACTTGTCCAAGGCAAACACTACAGCTAGTAATTCTTTCTCAGTAGTGTGTAGTTCAATTGCGCATCTGAGAGTGTCTTACTAGCATAGTAGATGACATGAGGTAACTTCTCTAGCCGTTGCCCTAAAACCGCCCCAATGGCATAGTCAGAAGCGTCACACATAAGTTCAAATGGAAGGGTCCAATTGGAAGGTTGTATGACAGGTGCTGTAGACAACTTAGATCGAAGTTTTTCAAAGGCCTCTTTACATGCTTCATCAAAGACAAAGGGTGTATCCTTGGCAAGGAGATTGCACAAGGGCCTAGAGATTTTGCTGAAGTCTTTAATGAAGCGACGGTAAAAACCAGCATGGCCAAGAAAAGAACGGATTTGTTTCACAGATTTGGATGGAGGAAGATTAGAAATAAGATCAACTTTTGCTTTATCTACCTCAATACCCCTTTTGGACACAATGTGTCCCAAGACTATACCCTCTTGAACCATGAAATGGCTATTTTCCCAACTTAGATTAGATGGTCTCCTTACATCTTTTTAGAACCAGTGCTAAATTATTGAGACAATCATCGAATGAGGGGCCAAAAATTGAAAAATCGTCCATGAATACCTCCAAAAATTTTTCTACCATGTCAGAAAAAATTGCCATCATGCATCGTTGAAATGTCACGGGTGCATTGCAGAGTCCAAATGGCATTCTTCTATATGCAAATGTCCCAAATGGACATGTGAAAGTGGTTTTCTCTTGATCATCGGGATACAAGGCCACTTGGTTATATCCAGAATAACCATCTAAGAAACAGTAGAAATCTTGACCGGCTAACCTTTCCAATATTTGGTCAATAAAGGGCAAAGAAAAATGGTCCTTCCTAGTCATGGAGTTTAACTTCCTGTAGACAATGCAAACACGCCAGCTAGTGGTCGTGCGTGTGGGCATCAACTCTCCTTCTGCATTTTCAACCACAGTGATGCCTGACTTCTTTGGTACTACTTGAGTCGGACTCACCCAGTTGCTATCAAGATAGGGTAAATTGATTCCGGCATCTAGCAACTTTACTACTTCTTTTTGACCACCTCTTTTCATGTTAGGGTTAAGTCTCCTTTGCAATTTCATTGGTCGGTTTTGCATCTTCTTCTAGGTGAAGTGCGATGCATGCAAATGGATGGGTCAATCCCCTTTAGATCAGTTACGGACCATCCAATTGCATGTTGTGTTCTCCGAGTACACTCAAAAGTTGACTCTCCTGTTTGTCAGACAGGTCAGCCGCGATGATTACAGGTAGGATATCTTCGGGATCCTAGAAATGCATACTTAAAGGGCTTACCGAAAGTGGCTTTAACTCAAGTTTGGGAGGAGACTCGATGGGAGGGCACTGTGGCGTACTAGAAAGGGTAGGAAGAGGTTCATATCGGATACGCCAAGGATGAGAATTTATGGGAGACAGATTGTCAAGTAGGACATTGACTTCTTCTATGGACCTTGTTAAATCAAATAATCGTTCTTTCTTCTACAAGGATCTCCATTTTGTCTATTAGAAAGCACTCTTCCTCTCTGCAGGTTGGTCGGAGAGGCATGGGAATACATTTAGCTTACTTTCATAGTTTCCAAAAATGATATATCCATCACCCCAGTTCTACAGTTAATACATGGCATTGGCTGTAGCTAAGACAGGGCAACGACCAAGAATCATAGGAATCTGTTTCTTAAGGTTAGGCAACAGGTCCATATCAAGGACGATGAATCAAGTGGAAAATAAAATTTATCTACCTTGACTAGGAACATCCTTCTTATTGTCCTCGCGGGTATTTTAACAGATCGATCAAGCCAATTGCCAGGAACACCGGAAGTAGGCTTTAGATTCACCTAATCCGAAACTGCTCGTAAGACTGGAATAAGGGGGAAGGAGGTTAACCACTTGCCCCTAAATCTAATAAGTGCCTCGATCAATAGAATTGTCTCGTACCACACAAGAGATGGTAGGTAGGGCACCAGGATCTTTGAACTAGGAAGGGATTTTGTGTTGGAGGATGGAGCTCACTTGTTCAGTTAGGAAGATCTTTTTAGGCACATGTGTCCTAAATTTTCGTTTCTGGGTACAAAGGTCTTTGAGAAATTTGGCATACGATGGAACTTGTTTTATGGCATCAAGGAGAGGGAGGTTGATTTTGACTTGTTTGAAGACCTCCATTATTTCTTCCAATGAAGTTCCTTTCATGCCAGAGGGAGAAGGTGCTTTCAGACATTGAGGAAAAGGGGCATTTGGTGTAAGAGGTGTGGTCGATACTGGACTAGATGGTGACAAAGAAGAGTTTGGGTTTTCTTTAGGCACAGTCATACTCCTGTCTTCATTTTTCTTATGTTATTTTTCTCCAACCTTATTGTCCACTACGCGTCCGCTTCTTAAGATAGTCATGGCATTAGCTTGTTCATGGTGAATATTATTCGGGTGAGTGTCTTGAGCCATGTACTGCCCTCTCGGATTACTCACTGGTTGGCTTGGAAGCTTGCCTTCCCCTCTCTTATTTAGTGCACTCGCTAGCTGCCCTAGCTGGGTTTCTAATTTGGCAATAGACTGGGTATGGGAGTGCAACAATTGTGTATTGGCTTCGAGTCCTTGAAGGGCAGTCAAAACTTTTTGCTCAAAAGCCATATCTCTTTGGGGTGCTGGAGGAGGGACATGTTGAAATTGTGAATAGTGAGTAGGAGGATGGTTCAGATGAACATTCTGGAATGGTTGAAAGTTTTGGGAGTAGGATTGGGCAGTATTCAAAGCTTGCTGCTTCCAAGAAAAGTTTGGATGATTCCGCCATCTCGGGTTATATGTATTGGAATATGGATCATTATCCGGTCGGGATTGTGTTTGGGCAGCATTAACTTGTTCTTGCATAAATTCAGGAAATTGAGCTGCCGAAGGGCACTCAAAAATAGGATGAGACAGGCTAGAATAGAGAGCACACACTTGTGCTTGGGGAAAGTTTGGAAGCTGTTCTTTAGACATTAGCTGGTCTAATTTGCAGGACAGTGCATCTACTTTGTCAGATAGACCTATGGACTGGCTAACTTCATATATGGTCCCTTTTCTTTGAGAACTTGGGGGTGCTTGACGAGCGGAGGAGGCATGGTGGAGGAAATTTTTATTGAAATTTTCAAACAATTGTCATACCTCATGTTCACTCTTAAGCATGAAAGTTCCCCCACAAGAAGCATCAATCATCTAACGATTTCGTTCAGATAACCCGTCATAAAAGCATTGCACTAATTGCCATTTGGGTATTTAACGATTCACATTTAGGATACAATTCCCAACAATGAGCATGGGACGTTGGGATGTTGACGCGGAGAAATCCGGAAGAAAGAATCTGTTCTTTGGACATGGGAGGGAAGGAACAGGGGAGATTTGGGAATGATAGCAGATGTGGGCATTTGAGAAGATCTCTGCTGTGAACTCGCCCGTGGATAAGAACAGGAAGGCTGGGAGCTAGCGGAAGAAGAGGAATACGTGGTGATTCTATTTTTTTGGATTCGGCTGGGAGAGGTGGGCCGTGGATGGGGCGAGTCTGGATTCGTGGGATAAGGATGCTCAGAACAGGGGATACGGGCATGTGAACTTGGGATGGCCACATACTGAGAAAGAAATTTAGGGAGTTTGGACACGTGGAAAGACCTATTTTTGATGGGTGAATGTGTGAAGAAATTGGATGTGAATGGCTAAGATGTGATGCTGAAGAGTTGGGATGAATGAATGAATCTGATAGGATCTAATTTGCGGGGTGCATGCGATCTGGGTTCAGGAATTATTCCAAATGTGTTCGACTCGATCTGCATAGATTGGATTCGACCAATAAAATCAGTCAAACTTGAATTACTTTTAATAATTTATTAAAATATAATGATAAATGGGAATACATTTTCTTATGTTTAAATTTAAAATATGTGCGTAAAAAATAATGATAAGTGCTATGAGTAAGAAGTTAATTTATGCATTATTTAGCACTTATCACATCACAAGTTATTTCTCTTATTCTTTTCAGATGATGACGAATAGCTTAAAATGGATTATAAGACTGACCAAGAGAATTAGGACTAAGGAATTATCTTTTTTTATATTGAAATAAAATGTTATGTGGTTGATATTTGATTATCTAAAATTAATATTGGATTTGTATTGTGAATTCTATTATTTTAAGAATTTTCTAAGTGTTTTAGATTTAGCCAAACTAATATTATATGAAAAATAATTGGATAAATTTTAGTATCTCAAGTAGAACTTGCATGTCTTATAGGTTAAAACCCTACATGGCATACAATCGTCTATCACGTGCCTGCTCATACCAGTATTGCATGACATCCTTATTGTCCAAGAATTCCTACTTGGATTTATCTGCATATAATTTTAATCTTTTTCATATCTTTTATCATACTCTCTAAATATAATATAATAAATCTTCCACTCTTATATTTTTTAGCTAATGTTAAAGCATATCTTCTTACTAGATCCCCCTCAATCTTCTATTATATATCCATATTATCTTAATCGATTCCCCATCACTTTATTGTTAATTTGTGCAATATTAATTTCCTTATTTCTTAACCAGCCCTTTATTAAACTCATTTCTTAGCCTAGCATTTAATAAACTCATTTCTCACTCTATCTTTTCTAGTTTCATCATGCTCCATTTAACATTTTTACACTTAATTTCTTCACTAAACCCTCTTCATTCCTAAATTTTAGAGACAGAACACATTGTTAGACCTTATTGTTGTATATTAGTTTTTCTTAAAATCACCAAGGTAAGTTCAATCACATAATAATGCAGAAGAACTTTCTCACTTTTTCTACCAACTTTAGTTCCATTACATATATCTTCATCTATCTTTGGTTCCATTGCTTTATGTAAGAGATCCTAATAATGAAACCTATTGAAACCTATTTCTTTTCCATATCTTGTTCTCCTGAATCCTAATTAAAACTTTCTTTTTGTCTCTATTTTGACTAAAATTGCATATCATATACCCTGTCATAAATCTCTATTTTCTAGTTCATTGTCCTATAAAGCTTTTCCATAAATCTAATTTAGTATTTAATCTATTTGTTTCCTCATCAACCAATAGTATGTCATCTACAAATAGCATACAACATAGTAAATCTTTTTTAATATTAGCTGTAAGTTCATCTAAAACTTTCCAAATGTGTTAGAATTCTAATGTGTTATCAGGAAGATGTATGAACTTGGGAGAACTCTCGATTTCAATTGAATTTGTGAATGTTTTAGATGGGCTGATTTGGTTGTTCGTAGGTGTTTTATGGTCCACATAAACTACATGCTTAAGTTTGTTTCATTCATGAGTCAACCATTGTGGAAAATGTTTTGAATATTCCTAAGCTGATAAAGGAGACTTCAACTTGAACTATATTCTAGGAAGAAGGGAACAACGCCGATAGGAGGGAGTTGATTCTCTTCAATGGTCTTGTTGCGGCGATAAATAATTGGAGTGATATAGCGCATAGGGATTCGTCCAAGTGCCCATGTTTCTATCCCTGCACATTTGTGTCGGGTTACCCCTGTATGCGTTGCGACGATCGCAGCGGAAAGACATGCGCGTGGTTGTTCATCTCATGAACGTTCTAGAAAATGTAGATTTCAAAAAAATTCTGAGTTCTCTATCTTAGAAAATTATGAAATCTAAAGAAAGATTAAAATTAAAGATTAGTTGGGTATTAGATTTCAAAAAAATTCTGAGTTCTCTAACCAAATCTTCAGAGCCTATTCGATTGGCATTCAAAGATTAGTTGGGTATTAGATTAATTGAGTTTTAAACTTAATTAATGATCTCATTTCAAATCTGAAATTAATCATGTATTGATTTTAGCATAATCGTTTAAACGATCCCGACATATTGATCATGTATACTTATAGTGGTACTTTGAAATTTGATTTCTTATGTATACTAGAATTAAAATGTTTAATTCGATTTTTCAGCTGCGAATTTCAAAAATTAAAAGAACTACGTGTGGCTTGATCCCCTTTATGAAGGGGTACGTAGGCAACCCGAATAGGTACAGCCATTGATTTTGAAAAATTCTAAATTTCAGCATACTATCACTACAAGCATCATAGATCTGCTTTCAGTGGTATCAGAGCCAGGTTCTTTGTTTAATCTTTTATGTTTTAATCATTGCAATTAAATCTAGAATCATAAACATGTTTAGATTAGATCTAAAGTATTTTTTTGATTGATTTAATTGCTGATTATGCATGATTAACTAGATCTAAAATTTGAATGCATGTGATGCAATGTTTATGTTAACATATTGTAACATGAATAAATCTGAAATCATAAAATTATTTAGATTAGATCTAAATAAAATTTATGATTCATTTGATCTTTGATTTTGGAAGAAATATCAGATCTGAAAACGAATGCAAAAAGTTGCATTATGTTTGAAATTAATTCATGAAGGTTTATATATATGATGTATGAATATAAATCATAATGATTTAAACATAAATTAAAAGGTGAATTACATATGATTAATTATCAAACTCAGATCTGAAAAATATTTTAAGAACTGAAAGTTTATAATTAAGGTGTAATTAAAAGGATTATGCAATGATCTAAACTTTTATAAGCTTACACTTAATTAAGAATTAAGTGATATGAAAATCTAGATCTAGAATTGTAACTCAATTAAATGATAATTGCATAAGCTTTTGGGGGTTTGGGTTAGCTTCAATCAAGTTTTTAAGATTGGGTTAGACCTAAGGTTAGAATCATTCATGGATCTAATTAGAGTTAATTGATCAAATCTAATTAAGTAGTAACTAGATTAGGTCAAGAAAACTCTAGGTCAAATACAATAGTTGTAGTTGATCAAATTCCATGTCTTTGATTAGACCAAGATGGAACTTGATTGAGGCTCAGAGGTAGAGCCCGAGTCATTTCAGTAATCAAATCGAAATTAATTAACCAGTCAGTGTCTAAGGTAAGTTTGGCAGCTTGATCGGTGGTTTTTAGTTGGAAGCTACTCGCACTGATTCGTCTTTGTCGAGTTAATGGCATATTCCTTCCATCGATCTCACTTACCTGGCTGACATGGTCAATCACATTTTGATTGGATCACTTAATGATTTGAGTTGACCCATATCTTTAAGAAAAATCAGTATGACTGATTTAGATACCTCCTTAACCGGATTGAATCTAGATCTTATTAATCTGACTTGATGAAGCCAGTGGGAGGATCTAGCTTAACCGGTTCTTCTCATCTATTCTCAATTAAATCAAATCCTCTAAAATTATTAGGTTCTTAAAATGAAATAGTTATGAAGATAACTAGGTCATAGCCTCCCATTAAGTTGGGTGATAATGGGTCCAATGGCTAGATAATCATTGGAGGCACCACACGCCTGGTGATTATTTGACCATTGAAATTGTCATTCGATATATGATGAGTCGAGTGTACCTTCAATAGGTGATCAGGTGGGCCGAGCCACACTCGGGCTTGGTCATCTATTAGTAGATTACACGAAATCCTGCCATTTAATGGTTGGACCTAACTAGAATTTTCGGTGGAGGCACCACACGCCTGCCGAAGAGACTGGGGTAAAATTATCACTAGAAATTATTTGGTGAAACAATTGATTCGGAACCTACCAATAGGTGCATATGGGTTGGCCGAGCCATACTCGGGCCCATATGCGATCTATTGGGTTCTAGTGCTCACTAAAGAGTTAAGTGTAATACTCGAGCCCATATACTGATAGCCGATTTTTTTTTATGCTGAAATGACCACTAGTTTGTCACTTCGTTCATTGTTGGATAATGATAAGTTGACTGGACCCAATTTCAATAACTAGCTTAGAAAACTTAAGATTATGCTAGAGTATGAACGGATCATTTATGTGATAATGGATCCGGCACCTGAGCAGCCCACTGCTAAATGCACGGGGTACAATCTGAGACACTTATTAGAAGTAGCTCAGTGACCGTATTACTATCCGTTGCATTATGCTTGCTGCAATGAACGACGAGTTCAGTCATAGGTTTGAGATTGCCCAGCCTGAAGAGATCGTTCAAGTATTGAACGAATCTTTTGGCACTCCCGACGACATTGAAAGGCACAAGACTAGTTGTGCTATTTTCAGCGCACGGATGAAGGATGGAGCATCGGTGACCGATCATGTATTGTACATGATTGAGTTGATCGAGCACCTTAGCACTCTTAGTTTTCCCCTTCATGATCAATTGGGGAAAGATGCTATACTGAACTCTCTTCCTAGTTCGTACCGCCCATTTCTCACCAACTTTCGTATGACGAAATCGGTAGTAAATTATCACCAATTGTTGGGTTTACTACAAATTTTTGAGAAGGATCACCAACTCAAAGGGTCGGTGAATTTAGTGGGAGGTTCATCTAGGGGTCGTCGTCCCTTTAAGAAAGGAAAGAAGAAAAATAAGAAGAAGGTGCTGCGCCCTAGGCAATCTGAGCAGAGTCAGACTAAGAAGAAGAAGGCTAACCAAAGCAAATCTGAGTGCTTCTTCTGCAAAAAGCAGGGGCATTGGAAGAAGAATTGTCCTCAATACATTGCCACACTTGACCCAAACAGGCCTAGGAGAAATGTGCAATCTGTTGCAAATCAAGGTACTTATATGATAACGCTTTGTAATTTTTCCATTTGTGATAATTCGACTTGGGTATTGGATACCGATAGTCCTTTTAACATTTGCAATTCGTTGCAGGGACTGCAAGTCAGTGAGAGATTTGGAGAAAAAGAAAGATTCCTAAACGTTGGAGATGGAAGATTAGTTCTAGTTCTAGTTTTAGGAAGTCTGAAACTTGTATTCAATTCTCAAGAAATTGTCTTAGATGATTGTCATTTTTGTCCAAGTTTTTTATTGAACATAATTTCTGTAGGCCTTTTGGCCATGAAAGGTTATGAGATCTCAATAAAAGAAAATTATTGTGATAGCATTATGAATGGTGTTACTGTAATGCATGGACATTTGAGTAATAGAATTTATATATTGTCATAGCCTGTTAATGTAATGTACAAGTCAAGTAAGCGTCCTAGAATAGATAGTGTCACGGATGTCTATCTTTGGCATCATAGGCTAGGTCATATTAACAAGAATAGGATAAACAGGTTAAGTAAAGAAAAAATCCTCAATGTTAATGATTGTGAATCATTGATAATCTGTGAGTCATGTCTTCTTGGAAAGATGACCAAATCACCTTTTACCGAAAAAGGTGAACGAGCCAGTGACTTATTGACCCTTGTACATTCTGATGTATGTGGGCCAATGAGCACAAATGCTAGAGGTGGGTATTCATATTTTATTACGTTTACAGACTACCTTTCTAGGTATAGCTATGTTTATTTAATGAGATATAAATTTGAATCATTTGAAATGTTCAAATTATATCGTAATGAAGTAGAAAAACAAACTGGAAAGAGTATTAAAACTCTTCGATCAGATCGAGGAGGTGAATACCTCTCCAATGAATTTTTGACATATCTAGAAGAAAATAGAATTCTCTTCCAATGGACTCCTCCTAGTACACCACAATACAACAGAGTATCAAAAAGGAGAAATTGAATACTGTTAGACATGGTTCGATCCATGATGGGGTTTGCTGAGCCAATCTTTATAGTTTGGTCCGGTCAACCTATTGTTATCTAGAATTCGAACTATCGGGTTGGAAGCTATTGACATTTGCAGAGAATAAAGATTCTAATTAGAATTTGTATTTGACATTAATTTGTTTTAGAAACTTTTAAAACAAAATTGGATCAAATCCTTCCACTATTTCTCGGATCTCTCACACTCCTCTGGTAAAGATACAGAAACCTGTGACTTAGGATTTCGAATGGGGTGCTGCGGTCCTACCAATCTACATGTCACATCACCTAACAGTTATTGGAGACACATAGACGATGAGTGTACAACTCTTGTACAATGCTTCGTAAGCATATTGAGCTAACATGGTCTTCAAGTCATAAGGACCTCACCTAACAGTTATTGGATCCATTCTTTGGTTAAGTCAGACCCACCGTATATCCCACGAAAATAAAGCTGTGATTGGGTCCTCACCTAACAGTTATTGGAGCCCAACCCCACCTTTACCCCACAACATCTCATGTTAATAGAGAGGTCCAATCCCCCGATGCAACTAGCCCACTGTATCTAGCCGAGACTAATCAACGCCGAAAAGATCTTAGCAACTCTACTACGGTGGAAGACCAATCGACTTAATATTGGGGAATCAGATCTTAGTGATTCCAACTTTGAGCTTTCCATAGGAGGTAATCGATCAATTGGCCAGATAAGTAGGTGGGAGGCTCCCCTTACTCAGAGAGTAAGGTCCTAATTAAGTAACCACCTTTGAGCTTGCCTAGACACCAATTAGATCAATTAATCAAATATGGTTAGCTTAATGTATCGTTTAATCTCGATTGATTTAGGAAGGTTTTAGGTCTCTTGGGATTTACATCTAATGTAACCATCTACCCATATCATATGTTATTCGATTTACATCTTATGTAAATGTCACATTGGTTCAAGTTTACATCCTATGTAATTATGAAATTCTTTCATATATTATGTGATTACATCTTATGTAAATGACATAATTGTTTCAGTTTACATCTTATGTAAATGTCTTATTATTTAAGGATTTTATTTACATCTCATGCAAATAAATTTTGTTTAACTAATACATACATCTCATGTATACATTGTTTTAAACATAACCTTAAACAAGTATGAACATTATGATTACCACATGCATCTCATGTATATTTTTAGATCTGAAACTTTAAACCTATTATGCTATTCTCTAGATTTTAGATCATGCATTACTTGATTTAAAATATTGTAATCTAATTACAATTTTAAAATAATTTGCAAGACCATAGCAAATAAAAATCTGCATGCTGAAAATTTCAGCAACCTGAAATTTCAGCACTCAAAAAATCCAGCAAGCATAATTTCTTTAAAAATTTGATTAAAAATGTGGCAATCAAACCTTAAGTCCTAATCATGCTTCCTAGAGCCCTGGCTCTGATACCACTGCTGAGTTACGCCCCGTTCAATGCAACGTTCCCAGCGGAATTCGAACGGGACGTCGTTCATCGTATGAACGTGCCTCGGATTGTAGAATTTTAAAAAATTTTTTGGATCCAAATCCAGAAGATCTTTGAACTCATTAGGGAGGGAAGATTAGGATCTAAGTAGGGTTGATTAAGATTTATAAAACTGAAACCAAAATCAGAAGTTATAAATTTGAAGATCTCATCTTCAAAAATTCTGCAGGTGTAGAACACCGCAGCCCGATGATCTTTCTAGATTCCTAGTTAAGCCGCACATTTGTCCGGCCTCTACAGGTATCCATACGAGGATCTAATCATCTGAGATAGGGTCTTACCGGAGTGCTAGCTCCTTGTAAAGACCTCTCATGACTATCAAATAGATTGGAAGAAATCTGCAACATACCTCCTTGAAGAAGAACCCTTTCTTCTTTGATCTTACTCGCAACGGAGGAAGAGGAAGGAGGAACCTTTGTGCGTGGATCTTCCTTGCCTTGCTACCATGGAGAAGGAGGAAGAATGGGCTTGGGCATGGAGGAAAGAACTCCTTCTTGCCTCGGGCGAATTGATCTCTTCCTAGGTTCTTCTTCTTTCTTTCTTTCCAACACTTGGAAGAAGAAGAACTTGATCTCCCTTCCTGCCGTGGGAAGAAGAGGGGAAGCCTCTTGTTGCCGTGGGAAGGGAGAAAAAAAGAGAAAGGGAGGCGTGGAGAGGAAGAAGAGAGAATTAATTCATAATGTCTTTCTTGCTACCCTTTTATATATTGGGTTTAGGGCTTCTCCTAATCTTATTAGGAGTATGGGACTATAACCCACCCTTGGATTAATGCCAAGTGTCCAATCCTTGTGCTCATAGATGCATGACATGTGTCCACTTAATAAATTGATTAATTTTCTAATCACATTAGGATTCCTAATCTCATTAAGAGAATTAATTGATTTGGGAGCATACATCCTACAACGCCATGTGGACTTTAAAGTCCATATAGTGTGAACACGACTTAAGTCATATTCATCCTACGACGACATGTGGTCTTTAAAATCCGCATAATTCTTGGTTTAATCAAATTGACCCAATCATGAACCCAAATCAATTTGGGTCGAACCCAATTTGATTTGGCTCATTAAATCAGCCCAATTGCAATCCAATTGCAATCAATTCCACTTAATTTTTCTTCCATTAACTCACTAACACTTAGTGGGTTAATTCAATCACCAATCATATTGATGATTGATTTCTATTGTGATTTCAAATCACAATTATGATAATCTGACTAATTAAATCATCTATGTGTGTGACCCCGTAGGTTCTATTCTGACTGGTAATGAGACATATTGAGATCTCCATCTCAATATCACTGAAACTTCTTTCAGTGGACTGAAACGATTTCAGTTCTACTCTCAGATTCACTGATCACCAAGTGAATGCCTTCGAGTCTCACAATCCACTAGTGACACCTAGCAGTATGTGGTGGCAACCTAGCAGAATGGAATATCTGAACCTCTAGGTGCAGTTAGCGTATGATACAGTCCCTCTATCATGGATCCCGACGTGACGGAGGTTATGGATATCTCGTCAAACCCCATCATCCATCATATGTCAAATTTATACGACTTTCAGTTTGAGATATGAAAAACTCTTTTTTCAAAATACCTGGTCAGGAATTTATCAAACTCAGTCTCATGAATCACATAAGATCACTCCTAATCTATCAAGGTCGATAGATCTCATCTAGATGCAACCCTATTCCAAAATAAACCTACTGTAGCCAATCCGTACTACAAGGATCCGAATGGCTAGGGCCCAAGTTCACATGCTCATCAAACTACAACAACCTCACAGTGAATAGCTGAGGCATCGTAGGTCAAAGAACTAGTCATACAACTGCAGCATAAGTAGTCACTGACGAGTGGATAGACATCCATGTGACTACTATCTTTGGTCACGCTCAGTACCTTGTTCTCTAACAAGTACTCGCATAATCACTCCAGTGTCTTTACACCGTGGACTCGAGACTCGTCCATCTGACTAAGTGATCTGTGCACTAATCTCAGCGGATCGATCACCGCCCCTCGTGATGGATCCATCGATTAGGAGCATTTAGAAATTATTCCCTAATAACACATGCCTCAAATTCTCAACTTCTTGAGAATATGTGTCATCATCTATTAATTTCTTGGACGATTCATGGATACATACAAACATGAATGAAAAATAAATTGCCCAATCTTATTTATTAATAAGTGTCAAATTATAACTTTGTGTCCCAGATTACAAATATGCGTCAGCCACGTTGGCTACTAGGGCATACTTCTAACATCTGTTTTGTTCTAAATAATGGTAAGAACAATTTGGGAAAATTTGATTCAAAATCAGATGAGCTATTTTTCTTGGATACTCTTCATCAAGCAAAGCATATCGCATATTTAATAAGAGAACTCTAGTCGTAGAGGAGTCAATACATGTTATCTTTGATGAATCTAATGACCCTTCTTCAAGGAAGGATGTAGATCTCAATGATGATGGAGAAGAACTAAATGAGCAAGTCAAAGATTTAACCCTAAAGGATGTCTCTGCATCTGAAAATTCAGAGCATGATGAAAATCAAGAAGAAGAAGATCAAATACTCAAAGGTAAAACTACTCTACCAAAAGAATGGAGGTATGCACATAGTCATCTTAGAGAACTAATAATTGGTGATCCTTCACAAGGAATTAAGACTAGATCCTCCATTAGAGATGTTTGTAATCATCTTTCATTTGTTTCTCAAATAGAACCAAAATCTTTTGAAGAAGCTGAAAAAGATAGTAATTTGTTAATGGAAATGCAAGAAGAACTAAATCAATTTGAAAGAAATAATGTTTGGAATTTAGTTAGAAGAACTGAAAATATTTCTGTAATTGGAACAAAATGGGTTTTCAGAAACAAATTAAATGAAGATGGAATTGTAATTAGAAATAAAGCTAGATTAGTTGCAAAAGAATATAATCAAGAAGAAGGAATTGATTTTGATGAAACTTTTGCACCTGTAGCTAGACTTAAAGCCATTAGGCTATTACTTGCATTTGCATGCTTCATAGATTTTTAATTATTTCAGATGGATGTCAAAAGTGCATTTCTAAATGGCTTCATAACAGAAGAAGTTTATGTAGAACAGCCATCTGGATTTGAAAATCATAAACTTCCAAATCATGTCTTTAAATTGAACAAAGCACTTTATGGCTTAAAGCAAGCTCCTAGAGCTTGATATGATAGACTAAGCAACTTTCTAATAAAGAGTAATTTTTCAAGAGAAAATGTTGATAAAACTCTATTTATTAAAAAGAAAAATGCTGACATTCTAATTGTTCAAATATATGTTGATGATATTATATTTGGTGTTACTAATGAAAGTTTATGTGAAAAATTTGCTAAGCTCATGCAAAGTGAGTTCGAGATGAGCTTGATGGCAGAACTCAACTTCTTCCTTGGACTCCAAATTAAGCAAACAAGAGATGGAATCTTCATCTGCCAAAGCAAGTACACAAAGGAAATCTTAAAGAAGTTTGGTATGGAAGATTCAAAATCAATAGGTACTCCTATGAGCCTCTCTTGTAAATTAGAAAAAGATGAACATAGTAAATCCCTTGATTCAAAGCTGTATAGAGGAATGATTGGATATTTATTTTATCTTACAGCAAGTAGACCTGATATAATGCATAGTGTTTGTATGTGTGCAAGATATCAAGTAAATCCTAAAGAATCATACTTAATTGCTGTTAAAAAGATATTAAGATACTTAAAAGGAACACAACACTTAGGCTTATGGTATTCTAAAACATCTACAATTGACTTAATTGGATATTCAGATGCTGATTTTGCTGGTTGTAGATTAGATAAAAAAGTACAAGTGGAACTTGTCAATTTTTTGGAACAAACTTAATTTTTTGGTTTAGCAAGAAACTGAATTCCGTAGCATTATCTACAGCTAAGGCTGAATATATTGCTGCAGGAAGTTGCTGTGCTCAAATTCTGTGGATTAAGCAACAACTCGAGGATTATGGCATAAAACAAAATAAAATTCTTATAAGGTGTGACAACACTAGTGCCATAAATCTGACTAAAAATTCCATACAACACTCAAGATCTAAACATATAAAAATTAGACATATTTCATAAGAGATCATGCTCAAAATGGGGATATAAAAATGGAATTTATAAATACTGATAAACAGATTGCAGATATATTCACTAAACCTCTTAATGAAGAAGTATTTTGTAAATTTAGAGGTAAATTATGCATTTGTGATCTATTTTGATGACTGATTATGAATAATAAATTGTGTATTTTGATTGACTATTATTGGTTGAATTTTAGTTGATTTGATCCATGGTTTACAATTGAGTTTTAAATCTTATTCAAAAAGATTTTGTCTTTTGAACAGTCTGGGGAGACGACTCATGTAAATGAGGAGTCGACTCATGTAGTAAGGGACAACTCTTAAGTTAAAAGAGTCAACCCCTAACTTACAGGAGACGACTCTTAAGTTAAAAGAGTCGACTCCTAGTCTAAAGGAGATGACTCATGAGTTGAATGAGTCGACTAAAGTGGAAACTATTCGAAATAGATTCTAAAAGGCTTTTTTTCTCTCTCTCTCTCTGAAACGTTGAACCTGAAATGTTTCATACCCCTTAGAGCGCCTTTTTGTCTTCAAACTCTTCTTCAAACAAAAATCTCCAAAAAAACCCTAGAAAACCTTTCCAAGGTTATGATTGATCTTCCAATGGTGAGAATAAAGCAAGTTACATCCGGACCAAAGAGGAAGAATGCCACTCCATAAACTGAGAGGAGAACAAAGGCTCGAGCAGAGAATCCACAAAGGCAAGTAACACCACCACCTCAACCCATTACGGCCCCTCTGTCACCTCCGTCCTCAGTTTCGAATCAAGGACCTCTCTCCATAAGAAATGTATCCATAGGAAGGAGAGTGGATTTTGAATTTTTGGAGAAAGAAAATTTTTCCTTAGGGCAGAATCTAAAGGATATGGGTTGGGAATATTTATGCTCACTAAAGGTGCCAACCTACCCAGACTTGGTACGAGAGTTCTACAACAATGCTAGATATGGACAAGGACAAATCTCGTTCAAGGTAAAAGATGTACCTATTTTAGTTACAGAAGAAATTCTTAGAGATGCTCTTCGGATTCCTAATGATGGAGAAAATAGAGATCATCTAGAAAATAGGAACGAAAGGATTTGTACCATTCTCAATAAGGAAATAACAGAAGATTGGACTGAAATCAGTGCCAATTAACTGAATGCTGAGATGCGTTTGTTGCATCACATGATCAACAAGATGTTCTTTCCAAAGATAGGGAAATTTGATCATGTTTCAGAAAGGGATATACTAGTAATGCACCATATTATACAAATACTCCCACTGAACCTACCCTGCTTGATGCTTAGATACATGGAAGCTCAAGGACAGAGAAAAGGAGCTTCACTTTCCTATGGTATGGTCTTAACACAAGTCTTCTATTACTTCAATATAAATCTAGAAGGAGAGACTAAGAAGGAATTACTGTCTTCAGATATTTACAATGACAAATCATTGAAAAGAATGGGATTTATCAAAATAGAGGGAAAATGGACTCATAAAGAGAAGGGAATTCAAGATGAAAGTGTCCTACAACACACAAAGGCAAAAGAATTCCTACTCAAGCACCTCCAAAAGAACCTCCAGTCAGTCAGCCTCCTCCAATACAAAGGCCATTAGATTCTCCACTCAGACTTGAGAAATGGCAGTTGAAGTTCATTGGAGATAACATCATAAATGCAATGTTCAACTCTGGAGTCTGCTAGAATTTAGTAATTGACCTCATTGATTTGGTAAAAGAAGTAAAATCTGAACTGCAAGGATTGAGGCAACTAGCAGCTAACCAGCAGAGAAAAATCACTGAGATTAAAAAACAGTTGAGAGAACAAGAAAATACTGTTCAAGGCATTATTCAAGAATTGAAAGAAGAACACACTCAGCTCACTTGCTCCATCACTGCACTGAATAGTAAAATTGACAAGGTGATGGAAGAGCTAAAGGAAGATCAGTCTGGACCTTCATCTTCAAAACCTTCAACCTAGACTAACCTTATACTGAACCTAACCTCAGATTAAACTGAAACCCATGTTTTCAAAATATAATCTTGTACTAAGCTGAGTTTCATGTTCATTTGGCACACTTGTATGCTGACTGATACCAATTGATACACATTGTAATCTTCTGATTTATCAAATGTACTTCATTTACTCAATGCAATGAATGATTATCTTTCTTGAAGTATATGTCTTTATTGGTTTACATACTGCTCTGATACATATTGCATCTGATACATATCAAAACTTTTAATTAAGCCTTAATGTTGGTATCATATATTCTTTTTAGCTTCCTTCCTTTTGTTGATGACAAAAAGGGGAAGAAATATGAAAAGAATTCTAATCTGAGAAATGAGAAATATTAAAAGAATTCTAATCTGAGAAATGAGAAATATGAAAAGAATTCTAATCTGAGAAATGCGAAATATGAAAAGGTTTCTAATCTGAAAAATGAGAAATAAGAAATGTGAAAAGAATTCAGAATACCAATCTCAACATTAAAGATAATATCTAGGGGAAGATTTAAATTATGATGGTATACTATGATACTGCACTATCAAAAAAAACTTAAGAAAAAATGAAAAAATAAGAACTCTGCATAATTCAAATGTTTGTAATTGATAGGGGGAGACTTTTCTCCTTAATTTGTTGAAATTATGCATATATCTTTGAATGTCATATTTGCTCTGAACTTCATTATAAAATTTTTATAATTACTGTGAAATTTATTGTAAAATTCTTTTTAACTCAATGGTTTTGTCATCATCAAAAAGGGGGAGATGACATCCTAAAGGATGAATTTTGATAATTACAAAACACTTGAGATAATATTGTGTACTAATGACATTGGCTTAATTGTGAAGTTTTATAAGTCAAGAAAAATCAAAAGAAATGAAGCACTGCAAATCATAAGTTCTTCGCAAACATCTCATTGGACATATTCTAAAAGAAAATGATCTTAATCTAGTCCATGGAGATCAAAGATGAAGCCTAAAGTTTTCTGTTTGAAAGATTTGAGACAATCCCTAAGCAAAAAAGGACAAGTTTAAGTTGATTCTGATATGTTTTATTCAAGGAACACAGTCAATGAGTCAACCCCCGCAAAACATGAGTCGACCCTTGTATAGCTCAAAGTAAACAGAAAGCTTTCACCGCCTGAGACAAAGTCTGAATAGTCGACCTCCGAAATTGAAGAGTCGACCCCCGAAATTGAAGAGTTGACCCTTGCATTTGAAGAGTCGACCCCTGCTCAGTCTAATCGTTGGCCGAAAAACCGAAGCATTAGTCGACCCTTGTGTTTAAAGAGGCAACTCCTTATGAAGATGAGCCGACCCTTAAGGATAAAGAGTCGACCCTTTGAAGATATCACAGCATAAGCCTTCTCGATATCTTAAAGTGCCGATCCAGAATAAACATGAGTCAACCCCTGAGTTACTTGAGTCAACCCTTGTACTGCTGGGATCACAACGGGAAGCTTTGAACGACTTTTGTCTTCTTCTGTAACAGAAAAAAGATTCTCATCAGAACGGAAAGAAAGAAATTCAAATTTTGGCGAAAAATTTGTCTATAAATACGACGGGACCTCAGAATGGAAACAAGAAGAAAAGAAAAAAGATTCTATAGAAAATAAAAGATTTTCACTGAGAAAAAGAGAAGAAAAGCTTAACAGTTCATCATCCTCACCAGCATTGAATCTAAAACTTTCTCCTGTGAGGAAATCAGTCGAAGCTTCTCACTGCAACGTGAAGAGATGTTGTTCGGACATTAAAACATCCTTCCACAGCCAACATCTTCATCAGCTTCAGCTTTTATTTTCATTGATTCACTCTTTATATTCTAAAGCTTTAAGTTTTCTGGTTACAACATTCTTTTAGTCAGATTAATTGTTGCTGTAACAGTTTTATTGATTTGAAATTTGTAAAGGCTCTTCCAAGCCTCGATTGGAAGTTGCTGAATTGGGAATATTCAGCAAGGTGTAGAGTTTTTGGTTGGTTTATCTGAAAACCAACTGGGTTGTTTGTGAGCCCGGGAAAACAAACGGTGTAGAGTTTTTGGTTGGTTTATCAAAAAACCAACAGGGTTGTTTGTGAGCCCGAAAAAACAAACGGTGTAGAGTTTTTGGTTGGTTTATCTGAAAACCAACCGAGTTGTTTGTGATCCCGGAAAACAAAAAGTTTTCGGTTGGTTGCTTGGAAAAACCAACTGCATTTTGATTGTGAGCCCGAAAAACAATCAGGCTGTAATCTGTTGGGTTATAGTGAAATCTCAAGCAAGACTTGAGGAGTGGACGTAGGTGCTGGGAGTGCACCGAACCACTATAAACCTTGGTGTTTGTGTTTGTGGTTTTTCTCTCTTCCTCTTCTTTGCATATTCCTGATTGCATTTCTCATTTTATTCACTGTCGTATTTGTGCAATCTTATTTCCGCTGCTGAATCTATAACATAACAGTAACTCATACTCATCACACGTTTTAACTTTAATTTTTTAAAGAGACCCAATTCATCCTCTCCTCTTGGGCTGCACCTCTGGGCAACAAGATGATAGCAAGAGCGTATCGGATTATATCTTTACTCTTAAGGGTGGTGTTATCTACGGAAAGAGTTCGAAGCAGCACATAGTGGTGGATCTACATGCGAAGCAGAATACATCGCAGCATCTGATGCAGACAAGGAAGCCGTATGGTTGCGCAAGTTCATCACTGAGCTTGGAGTGCCATCCTCCATTGATGGTCCAGTTCCTATATTTTGTGATAACACTGGAGCCATAGCTCAGGCAAAGGAACCTAAAGCACATCAAGGGACCAATCATAGTCTGCGACGCTATCACCTGGTTCGAGAGATTATAGAATGAGGTGACATTGATCTACAGAAAATTGATACAGAAGAAAATCTGGCTAAACCATTTACCAAAATCCTCGGCATCAAAGAGTTCAACGAATACAAGTCGAAGATGGGTATTAGATACTGTGCCAATTGGTTTTAGGCTAAGTGGGAGTTGTTGGAAATTGTATCCTAAGTGTCAATCGTCAGTATGTTGATGACTGAATTTTGTAAATAAATTGATAAATTAATAAAATATTATTTGGTATTATTCATCATTTCATTGTACATCTTCAAATGAACTCTTATATGATGAAGTCCTTAGGACTTATTTTATGATAAAAGAGGATTTATCTTCAAGAACTTAAATCTATTCGCGATCAAATGATATACTGTTACTAGGACGATAGCATTGTCAAGATTAGGTCGTTGTGAGACATATAAGTTGGTTGTCCTCTTAACCAAGGAGTGTAAAGACACTGATATGTCACACAAGTGAAGTGTAGTAGTACATTTCACTGAAAGTGACCAATTTTCGGAATGCTCTACTGTCAAGAGATGTTCTGAGTGGATATGGATATAAGCATCCCTTAGACCTGAGATCATCTCAGTGATTAGCAAGTAACTCACTGTACTTTGGTACCGGACTCGTAGAATTTCTAATTCTGGGACGGAAGGTTACTGGGTGCAGTTAAGTACATGCGAAATCAGTGCGTGAGTCAAGATTGTCAACCCTAAAGGATGAATTTTGATGATTACAAAATACTTGAGATAATGTTGTGTACTAATGATATTGGCTTAATTGTGAAGTTTTATAAGTCAAGAAAAATCAGAAGAAATGAAGCACTGCAAAATCATAAATTCTTCGCAAACATTTCATTGGATATGTTCTAAAAGGAAATGATCTTAATCTAATCCATGAAGATCAGAGATGAAGTCTAAAGTTTTCTGTTTGAAAAATTTGAGTCAACTCTTAAGCAAAAAGGACAAGTTTAAGTTGATTCTGGTATGTTTTATTCAAGCAGCACAGTCAATGAGTCGACCCCCGCAAGACATGAGTTGACCCTTGTGTAGTTCAAATTACTTTTACTGCCTGAGACAAAGTTTGAAGAGTCAACCCTTGTTCAAAATAAGTCGACCCCCGAAATTGAAGAGTCGACCCTTGCGTTTGAAGAGTCGACCCCCGCTCAGTCTCAGCGTCAGCCGAAAAATTATAGTATGAGTCGACCCTTGTGTTTAAAGAGGCGACCCTTGAAGAAGATGAGCCGACCCTTAAGGTTAAAGAGTCGACCCTTTAAAGATATCACAGCATGAGCCTTCTCAACATCTTGAAGTGCCGATTCAGAATGAACATGAGTTAACCCCTGAGTTACATGAGTCGACCCCTGTACTGCTGGGACCACAATGGGAAGCTTGCAACAACTTTTGTCTTCTTCTGTAACAGAAAAAGATTCTCATCAGAACGGAAAAAAAGAAATTCAAATCCTGCCAAAGAATTTGTCTATAAATACAAGGAAACCTCAGGAGGAAAACAACAAGAAAAGGGAAAAGATTCTATTGAAAACAAAAAGTTTCCACTAAGAAAAAGAGAAGAAAAAGCTTAACAGTTCATCATCCTCACTGGCATTGCATCTGAAACCTTCTCCTATGAGGAAATCAGTCGAAGCTTCTCATTGCATCGAGAAGAGCTATTGTTCGACTATTGGAACATCCTTCTAGAGCCAACCTCTTCATCAGCTTCAGCTTTATTCTTTTATAGATTTATACTTTATACTCTGAAGCTTTAAGTTTTTCTAGTTATAGCACTTATCTATTTGAATTAACTGTTGCTGCAACAGTTTCATTCATTTGAAACTTGTAAAGGCTCTTCCAAGCCTTGATTGAAAGTTGTTGAATCGAGAGTATTCAGCAAGGGAAAAGTTTTTGGTTGGTTTATCTGAAAACCAACTGGATTGTTTGTGAGCCCGGAAAAACAAACGTTGTAAAGTTTTTGGTTGGTTTATCTGAAAACCATCTGGGTTGTTTATGATCCCGAAAAACAAAAGGTTTTCGGTTGGTTGCCTAGAAAAACCAACTAGGTTGTTGATTGTGAGCTCGGAAAACAATCAGGCTGTAATCTACTGAGTTATGGTGAAATCTCAAGCTAGGCTTGAAGAATGGACGTAGGTGCTGGGAGTGCACCGAACTACTATAAACCTTGGTGTATGCGTTTGTGGTTTTCTCTCTTCCTCCACAGTACACTCCTGATTGCTTTCCTCTTCCTATTCACTGCTTCATTTGTGCAATTTTATTTCCACTGCAAAATCTGCAAGTTATTGAAAAATAACAATAACTCATATTGCTTACACTTTAATTTTTTAAAGAAACCCAATTCATCCCCCCCCCTTTTGGGCTGCACCTCTGGGCAACAAGTGGTATCAGAGCCTGATACTCACAAAAACTTTTTGATCTAACAATCAAGAGTTAAAGGTCATGGCAGCCACCATGGGAACCTCTATTGCCGAAGGGCAATCTACCAACAGACCACCTCTTTTCAATGGCACAATTTTTACTTATTGGAAAGCACGTATGCGAATTTTTATTCAAGCACTTGACTATGATTTATGAACTGTTATTGTTAATGGACCTCACACACCAACTAAAATTGTTGATGGCATCACTTTATTCAAACCTGAGATTGAATGGGATGACCATGATAAAAGAATGGCTCAGCTGAATGTTGGGGTATGTGGAGACCTTTGGTGATGAAGAGAATTGAAGGAAAATCAATTCTGCATAGTTTTCTGTCTGGCGGACTGTCGGAGTCGACTCGAGAACAGTCGAGTCGACTCGAGAACAGTCGAGTCGACTCGAGGTCTGTCGAGTCGACCCGAGAGGAGAAAGCCGCAAAAACCATGTTTCTGTCTGGACTGTCAGAGTCGACTCGAACTACAGTCGAGTCGACTCGGAGCATCGTCGAGTCGACTCGAGATACAGTGGAGTCGACTCGAGATCGTGCCAGTTAAACTGGAAGTTGTTCAGACGTGCCAGAGTCGACTCGGACTTCAGCCGAGTCGACTCGGGCCCGCGAAAAATCGTACGGACGATTTTCTTTTGGTATTTTTGGTGGCGTTTCGACGGCTATGATCATATGAAGGTCTTGAGACTATATATAGGACTCATGAGAGCCCTAGGGTAGGGTTATTGGCCGTATATTTGAGAGAGACTCTTGTTTGTGAGGCTAGGGTTCTAGAGAAGAAGAGGATTGGGATCCTACTTCTTGTGCAAAGGGAATTCTGTGTGAATCTCTTGTAGATCGATCGCTTGTGATCGTTCGGGTGTGTGCTATCTCTGTAATCAGTTCATCCTTATTGAGATTTGGAGCGGTGGAGGACGTAGGCTATTTGTAGCCGAACCTCGTTACATTTTTGTGTTTGCTTTGCTATTTTCTTCCTTCTTCTTCCTTTGATCTTTGATAATCCGTTGCGGTGCTCAAGTGTTTTATCCTACTGATACCACGGGGTAATCTTTGGCCCTTCGTAGGCGGAGCGAAGAGGTGATCCTTGAGTCCGGAGTCGAGGGAGCGAGAGAGTGCTTATCCATTTGTATCTCTCTTGCTTGTCCGACGTCGGTGGCGGCGCTGGTGTGAGTGGGTTCCGGTGCGGGGCGCCGACAACAATTGGTATCAGAGCTATTGGTTATTCTGCAATGGCGGATGAAGGGAAGTTGCGAATTGAGAAGTTCAATGGCACGAACTTCGGGTTTTGGAAGATGCAAATAGAAGATTACCTTTACCAGAAGGATCTCTATTTACCTCTTGGAGGTAGAGCAAAGAAACCAGAGAAGATGTCCGATGAAGACTGGGAGGTCCTCGATCGGAAGACGCTCGGCACCATCAGATTGTCACTTGCATCCCAAGTGGCATTCAACATCAAAAACGAGAAGACGACGATGGAGTTGATGGCAACATTGTCGCGGATGTACGAGAAACCCTCAGCATCAAACAAGGTATTTCTCATGAAGAGGTTGTTTAATCTTCGTATGAAAAATGGCGGCAGCATAGCAGAATACCTCAACGAGTTCAATGGACTCACGGCCCAGTTGGAGTCAGTGGAGATTAGTTTTGACGATGAGATTCGGGCATTGCTAATCCTCTCCGGATTGCCTGATAGCTGGGAGGGCCTGGTGATGGCGGTGAGCAACTCTTCGGCAACGGGGAAGTTGATTTTTGATGACGTTGTGGGAGTGCTTCTGAGTGAAGAAGCAAGAAAGAAATCTTCTGGAGCTACGGAGTCGTCTGGAAGTGCACTAAACACCTCTGACCGGGGAAGACAAAAGAAGGACGGTCGATTTCGAAGCGACTCGAAGTCGAGATCCAGCAGGTTTCGAGCACCTCAGAACAAGGGAGCGAAGTGCTGGAACTGCGGGAAGACGGGGCACTTTAGGAGGGATTGCAAATCTCCTAAAGGGAAGCAAGGCGACCACACCGAAGGAGTCAGCAAGGATCTGGCAAATCTTGCTGAAGACGGTGATATGGATGCCCTCGTTCTATCTTTGTCTACCTGTGACGAGTCTTGGGTGATAGACTCGGGCGCGTCTTTCCATGCTACATCCCAACGGAAGCTTCTTGAAGGATATGAGAAGGGAGACTTTGGCAAAGTCTACCTAGGGGATGGAGAGCCTTGCACCATACAAGGAAGGGGAAGCGCGGAAGTGAAGTTGGTTTCTGGATCTTCACTTGAGCTTGAGGACGTACGGCACGTACCTCAACTGCAGAGGAATCTGATTTCTGTTGGACAGTTGGCGAGCCAGGGGTACAAGGCTACTTTCACAGCTGATCAGTGGAAGATATCCAGAGGTTCGTTGACGGTGGCTAGTGGCAAGAAGGTTGGGACACTTTATGTCACCAACGGCACGGAGAACTCTATTGGAGTTGTTGCAGCAGATGTAGACACCAAGTTATGGCATTGTAGACTTGGGCACATGAGTTATCAGGGACTGGAGGTGATGCACCAGTTGGGAAAGCTGCAGGGTCTCAGGAGTGTTGAGATGGACTTCTGTGAGGATTGTGTTCTCGGAAAGCAGAAGCGTGTTTCATTCAACAAAGAAGGTAAACCTCGGAAGCAAGAAAAGCTAGATCTCGTGCACACGGACGTGTGGGGGCCTGCACCAGTTTCTTCCATTGGTGGATCTCAGTACTATGTTACTTTTATTGATGATGCTACCACGAAGCTTTGGGTGTTCTTCTTGAAGCACAAGTCAGAGGTATTTGGGGTCTTCAGGAGATGGCAGGTGATGGTAGAACTCGAGACAGGAAAGAGGTTGAAATGCCTGAGATCGGACAACGGTGGTGAGTATTGTAGCAGGGAGTTTGAGGACTACTGTGTAGATGCTGGGATCGTCAGGCAAAGGACAGTTCCAGGAACACCACAACAAAATGGAGTTGCTGAAAGGATGAACAGAACAATTAATGAGCGTGCCAGGAGTATGAGGATACATGCTGGATTGCCACAGCAGTTTTGGGCGGAAGCAGTTAACACTGCTGCCTACTTGATCAACAGAGGGCCATCAAAGAAACTTGAATTTGGGATTCCTGAGGAAGCATGGACAGCGAAGAAGATTGATTTGGCGCACTTACGAGTATTCGGTTGTACCAGTTATGTCCATGTTGATTCCAGTCAAAGAAGCAAACTAGACGCCAAATCAAAGAAGTGTATTTTCGTTGGATACGGAGGTCAACAGTTTGGGTACCGGCTTTGGGATCCCGAACACAAGAAGATCATTCGTAGTAATGATGTGGTATTCAATGAGAAAATGCAGCAGAGCACTGAATCAGAAACAAAACCTGTTGAGCCGTGTTTTGTGGATCCTGAAGAGGAGTCTACAAATTCTGGTCAGAAGACTCAGTCAGAGCAAGAACCTGAAGCATTGGCACCCCCTCCACAACTAAGAAGGTCCACTCGTAGTACTCATGGGAAGCCTCCTCAAAGGTATGATGGGACTCTTAGTTATTTGCTGCTCACAGATAATGGCGAACCTGAATGCTTCACGGAGGCATTGGAGGTTGATACCAGGAAGGAGTGGGAGTTGGCCATGGATGATGAGATGAAGTCATTGGAGCAGAATCAAACGTGGGATTTGGTGGATCTGCCCAAGGGGAAGAAAGCACTGTCAAACAAATGGGTTTACAGGCTGAAGGAAGAGCAAGGCGGGAAGAAGCGATACAAGGCCAGGCTGGTTGTAAAAGGATTTCAGCAGAGAGCAGGTATCGACTTCACAGAGATCTTTTCTCCTGTAGTCAAGATGAGTACTATTCGAGCGGTGTTGAGCATGGTGGCAGTAGAGGATCTTCACTTAGAGCAGCTTGATGTGAAGACGGCCTTTCTCCACGGAGATCTCGATGAGGAGATATATATGCAGCAGCCGGAGGGATACATTGCAGCTGGCACGGGTGACTTAGTCTGCAAACTAAAGAAAAGCCTCTATGGTTTGAAACAGGCACCCAGACAATGGTATCTCAAGTTCGATAGTTACATGCTTGAGATAGGATACAGGAGATGTCAGGAGGATCACTGTTGCTACTTCCGGGACTTCGGTACATCTTACATTATCTTGCTATTGTATGTTGATGACATGTTAGTTGCAGGAGCTAGCATACATGAGATTGCAAAATTGAAGCTGAAGCTGTCAAGAAAATTTGCAATGAAGGATCTAGGAGCAGCAAAACAGATCCTTGGGATGCGGATCAGTAGAGATAGGTCTAAACATATCCTCAGACTATCTCAGGCGGAGTACATCAGCCGAGTACTCAGGAGATTCTGCATGGAGGGTGTCAAACCTGTTGGCACACCGCTGGGTGCCCATTTTAAGCTCTCAAAAGGGCAAAGTCCGAAGACGTGGGTGAAGGAGCTCAATATGTCAAAAATTCCGTATGCATCGGCAGTGGGGAGCTTGATGTACGCTATGGTGTGTACGAGACCAGACATTGCTCAAGCAGTGGGAGTTGTGAGTCGCTTCATGAGCTGCCCAGGCTTGGAGCATTGGCGCGCAGTCAAATGGATACTGAGGTATCTGAAAGGCACTGAGCACATGTCATTGTGCTATGGAGGTTCTGAACAGGGCTATGTGGACTCAGACATGGCAGGGGACTTGGACGGCAGGAGAAGCACGACAGGGTACTTGTTCACCTTGGGCAGTGGAGCCGTCAGTTGGATTTCCAGGTTGCAACCAGTTGTTGCATTGTCGACTACGGAGGCGGAGTATGTGGCAGCCACAGAGGCGTGCAAGGAACTAATATGGCTTCAAGTCTTGATGAAGGAGCTTGGGAAGGAACAGAAGGATTGCATGTTATATTCAGATAGTCAAAGTGCAATTCATCTGGCAAAGAATTCAGCTTTCCATTCAAGGACGAAGCATATTGACATACGGTACCACTTCGTGAGGTCATTGCTCGAGCAGGGACTCATCAAGTTGGAGAAGATTCATACAAGTCAGAATCCTGCAGATATGTTGACGAAGGTCGTCACGGTGGAGAAGCTGAGGAGTTGTTCTGCTTCTGCTGGTCTTCATGCTTGAAGACGTTGAGGAGGCATCGTACCTATTTCACTAGGATGATTTAGTTTCAGTGGGAGCACAGAGGAGAGCCAAGTAACAAGAGGATATACCCAAGGTCTCCAAGTGGGAGATTGTTGGGGTATGTGGAGACCTTTGGTGATGAAGAGAATTGAAGAAAAATCAATTCTGCATAGTTTTCTGTCTGGCGGACTGTCGGAGTCGACTCGAGCTTCAGTCGAGTCGACTCGGGAACAGTCGAGTCGACTCGAGGTCTGTCGAGTCGACCCGAGAGGAGAAAGCCGCAAAAACCATGTTTCTGTCTGGACTGTCAGAGTCGACTCGAACTACAGTCGAGTCGACTCGGAGCATCGTCGAGTCGACTCGAGATACAGTGGAGTCGACTCGAGATCGTGCCAGTTAAACTGGAAGTTGTTCAGACGTGCCAGAGTCGACTCGGACTTCAGCCGAGCCGACTCGGGCTCGCGAAAAATCGTACGGACGATTTTCTTTTGGTGTTTTTGGTGGCGTTTCAACGGCTATGATCATCTGAAGGTCTTGAGACTATATATAGGACTCATGAGAGCCCTAGGGTAGGGTTATTGGCCGTATATTTGAGAGAGACTCTTGTTTGTGAGGCTAGGGTTCTAGAGAAGAAGAGGATTGGGATCCTACTTCTTGTGCAAAGGGAATTCTGTGTGAATCTCTTGTAGATCGATCGCTTGTGATCGTTCGGGTGTGTGCTATCTCTGTAATCAGTTCATCCTTATTGAGATTTGGAGCGGTGGAGGACGTAGGCTATTTGTAGCCGAACCTCGTTACATTTTTGTGTTTGCTTTGCTATTTTCTTCCTTCTTCTTCCTTTGATCTTTGATAATCCGTTGCGGTGCTCAAGTGTTTTATCCTACTGATACCACGGGATAATCTTTTGCCCTTCGTAGGCGGAGCGAAGAGGTGATCCTTGAGTCCGGAGTCGAGGGAGCGAGAGAGTGCTTATCCGTTTGTATCTCTCTTGCTTGTCCGACGTCGGTGGCGGCGCTGGTGTGAGTGGGTTCCGGTGCGGGGCGCCGACAACACTGAATGCAAAAGCCATGAATGTTCTTTACTGTTCTTTAGATGCAAATGAGTTTAATCGTATATCAATTTGCATGACTGCTAAAGAAATTTGGGATAGGCTGGATGTTACACATGAAAGCACTAACCAGGTCAAAGAATCTAAAATCAGTATGCTAGTGCATAAATATGAATTATTTAGAATGAAAAATAGTGAATGTATAACTGAAATGTTTACTAGATTCATTGATATTATAAACGGCTTGAAAAGTCTTGATAGATCTTACTCTAACAGTGATCTTGTTCGGAAAATTCTTAGGTCTCTTCCTAGAGCTTGGGAAGCAAAGGTCATTGCCATTCAAGAAGCCAAAGATCTCAACTCTCTCCCACTGGAAGAACTGTTGGGTTCCTTAATGACTCATGAGCTTTCAATGAAACAGAACCTTAAGGAGGATGAACCCAAGAAGCGCAGAACCATTGCTCTTAAATCCACTCTACATGAAGATGAGAACGAGGATTCTGAATCTGATAACAGTGAGGAAATGGCCCTGATTACAAGAAGGTTCAGAAAATTCTTCAGAAGAAATAGAGAAAACTTCAAGAAAAGGCCTGTAATCAAGGGGGAGCAAAGCAAAAAAAATAAGGAGCAATATGTTTGTTATGAGTGCAAAAAGCCTGGACACTTCAGAACATACTGTCCTCTATTGAAAAAGGCTCCGAAAAGGTTAAGAAAAAAAGCTATGATAGCTACTTGGAGAGACAGTGATGAATCCAGCTCTGGAGAAGAAGAGCAGCAACAAGAAGCTGCAAATCTGTGTCTAATGGCACACGAAAATGAGGTAAATTTGAATACTGAATATGATTTCACTTTTGATGAACTTCAAGATGCTTTTCTCTGAGCTTATGATTGAATATAAAAAGCTTACTTTACAGAATAAGGAGCTGAAGATTAAGAACCAATCGTTGGAAAAAAAAATGCTCTGCTTCTGGATAATAAGAAGGAACTGCATGAAGAAAATCAGAAGTTAGCTAAAGAAGTTGAAAAACTAAAACCTATAGTAGATAAATTCTCCCTAAGCTCTGAGAAATTAAATCTAATTCTAGAAAGTCATAAAGCTGTCTATGATAAAGCCGGTTTAGGATATATTCCTTGGAGAGAAAACATTGAAAAACATATTTGTGAAGCCAACTTATGTTCAACCGAAATCTGCACTATTTAAGTTAGACAAACTGAAACAAGAATACACTGCATGCAATCCTAAAAGCTAAAAACTTGTAAGTAATGTTTCAATTAAGAAAATATGGGTTCCAAAGGAAACCATCATCGCTAACATTCAAGGATCCAAGAAAGCTTGGGTACCAAAGATAAAGAATTAAATTTCTATTTTGCAGGTGTGTCTAGCATCCCAAGCATCAAACAGAAAATGGTATTTGGACAGTGGGTGCTCCAGACACATGACAGGGGATGAATTCCAATTCATGTCCCTCAAAAAGAAAGATGGAGGAATGGTTACCTTTGGTGATAATGGAAAAGGCAAAATCATTTGTATTGGTAACATTCAGATTATTCCAACAACTTTTATTGAAAATGTTTTATTGGTAGATGGATTAAAACGTAATTTGCTAAGCATTAGTCAATTATATAATAAAGGATATGTTGTGACTTTTGAATCATCAATGTGCTTAGTTTCTAGTACTAATGACAGTGGTATAATATTTACTGGACATAGACATGGAAATGTTTATTTGGTTGATTTAGATCAAATACTTATGAAAAACATGGACTGTTTGGTAGCATTGAAAACCAAAAATAGTGAAGCTAGCTGGTTATGGCATCGAAAATTAGCTCATGCAAGCATGGACTTAATTTCAAAACTTATCCGAAAAGAACTTATTTTCAGCTTGCCTAAATTATCATTTGAAAAAGATAAAATCTGCTCTGCATGCCAACTAGGAAAACAAACCAGAAGCTCTTTCAAATCTAAAAATGTTGTCTCCACAAATAGACCTTTAGAGCTTCTACATATGGACTTATTTGGACCAACTAGAACTGCAAGTCTAGGTGGAAAACTTTATGGCTTTGTTATTGTGGATGATTTCTCTAGGTATACATGGGTTTTATTCTTGGCACACAAAAATGAAGCATTTTCAGCTTTCACTAAACTGCATAAAAAGATTTCAAATAAATATGGATTGAAAACTATCAAGATTAGAAGTGATCATGGAACTGAATTTGAAAATCATGACTTTGAAAATTTCTGCACTGAAAATGGTATTGATCATTACTTTTCTGCACCAAGAACACCACAACAAAATGGTGTTGTAGAGAGAAAGAATAGAACTCTTACTGAAATGACAAGGACAATGTTATGTGAAAGTGACTTACCTAAGTATTTTTGGGCTGAAGCCATAAATACAGCTTGTCATGTTCTTAATAGGGTTACTATTAGGTCAATTCTAAAGAAAACTCCTAATAAACTTTTGAAAAATAAGAAACCAAATCTTTCATACTTTCATGTTTTTGGTTGCATCTGTTTTATTCTAATTAATGGTAAGGACAACTTGGGAAAATTTGATTCAAAACCAGACGAAGCTATTTTTCTTGGATATTCTTCATCAAGCAATGCATATAGAATATTTAACAAGAGAACTCTAGCCGTAGAAGAGTCAATAAATGTTATCTTTGATGAATCTAATGACCCTTCTTCAAGGAAGAATGTAGAACTCGATGATGATGATGCAGAAGAACTCAATAAGCAAGTCAAAGAATTAACCCTAAAGGATGTTTCTGCTTCTGAAAATTCAGAGCATGATGATAATCAAGGAGAAGAAGATCAAATGCTTAAAGGTAAAACTAGTCTACCAAAAGAATGGAAGTATGCACATAGTCATCCTAGAGACTTAATAATTGGTGTGTTGGAAATTGTATCTTAAATGTCAATCGTCAGTATGTTGATGATTGAATTTTATAAATGAATTGACAAATCAATAAAGTATTTTTTGGCATTATTCATCATTTTACATCTTCAAATAAACTCTTATATGATGAAGTCCTTAGAACTTATTAATGATAAAGGAGGATTTATCTTTGAGTCCTTAAACTAGTTCGTGGCCAAATGATATGTTGTTATAAGGATGACAGCATTATCGAGATTAGGTTGTTGTATGACATATACGTTGGTTGTCCTCTTAACCAAAGAGTGTGGAGACACTGGTATGCCACACAAGTAAAGTGTAGGAGTACATTTCACTGAATGTGACCAATTTCGGAATGCTCTACTGTCAAGAGATGTTCCGAGTGGATATGGGTATAAGTTTGGCCCTCTGACCTGAGTCCGCACCCTGTGACTAGCAAGCAACTTACTGTACTTTGGTACTGGACTACCTGGATTTCTAATTCAGTGATGGAAGGTCACTAGGTGCAGTCAAGTACTTGCGTAGTCAGTTGTGAGTCGAGATGGAATTCACCCCTCCTGGAAACAGAAGATAATGTCTGATGAGAGCACAAAAGTGCGATCTAAGTACCAATTAACTTAGCCTAATGCTAGCAAAATAATGATAAATAATAGGTGTTACATTTGCATGATTAAATATTTTATCCTTAGCACTTATTATAATTATTATTATTATTTTATATAAATTCATCTCTTTCCAGCTGCAGAACATAGCCCAAATTCAGCCGTCCGCGATGCATCCCGAGCATTTCCGCGTCTGCATCCAGCGCGTTTGAATCTCATCCTACAGCTAGCTTCCGAATTCATAGCATCCCGCGTTCCCCTCTTTCCTCATTTCAAAGGGGTCCACGCGTTCATCCAGCCGTTCGCAAGCACCTCAGCATCCTTGCCGCGTCCGTGAGCCAGCTCTCCCGAGTTCCAGCCACATCAGCCTTCTCAGACCCCGTCCGTGTCCCAGGATCCGTGATCTAATCTCCCGCATCCACAGCTTCTCCCAGCGTCCGTGTGTGATCAGCTCCCATCATCCCGCGAGCATCTCCGCGTGCGATCCAGCTTCTCCCAGTCCATTCCGCGTCCGCATGTGATCAGCTCCCAGCGCCATGTGGTCATTCCGTGCATATCATCCGAGCCCCAGATCCCCGCATCCGCGCTTCATCTTCAGCATGAGATCCCATCATCCCGTCCGCTTATTCCGTTCATCTCACGAGTCACAGCTTCCTCTACCGTCCACCTCTTCTGGATTCGCAGTCATCCGAATCCCATGGCGCCTCCCAGCATCCCGCAAAGCATCCTCCGCGTCCGATTCTTATGGATCCACAGCTTCATCCTTCCGTTCACGAGCAACTCTAGCTGTCCACGTCCATCCTCTTCTCCCGAGGATTCATCTCATCCGGCCATCTCCACCGCGTGCGAGAAGAGGATCAAAGGCTAGCTTGATATATCCCTCTCGGCTGGGAAGGGTGAAGGAGTATCTCTCATTCAGCCATTCTAGAAAAAACAGAGGGGGGATACTCTGTTTCGGGGCAAAGAAAAGAAAAAAAAAGAGAGAAGAAACAGGGCATCCCTTGTTTCCGAAAAGAAAAAAAAATGAAAGGGGGACTAATGTGTGAAATGAGTGGCTGATATCTTAGGAAGGGTGATGGAGAAACCTTTGATGTATTACTCTTTGAAGTAAACTCTAAACTTTTGCTTTGAATGACTTATATTTACTGATATGTTCTTGATTCATGCGTAGTTATTTCGTAGATAGTTCTTTAATGGTTTATGACTATTGATATATGGATTGCGTGAGTATTTGATTCGTCGTAGACATAGTGAGCACGATGAATGCTTAGAAATTGAGTTCATATGTTCATGAAACATATACCATGATTAGATCTATCCTACCATTAATCTGTAATCAAGAACCATATAGTTTATTTCTTGGATATAATATCATCAAGGGGGATTCCAGATCCCTACCATTTCTCTATTTCATTGAACTTTATTTATTTGCATATCATTCTTTATTTTTAATTTCTAAAAATCAACTAAAAATTATATCTAAAAATTACGCTAATAATCCATAGATCGTTCCCTGAGGATTCGACCTCGGACTTCCGAGAATTTACTACTTGTACAATTCTCCTATACTTGGGAGATTAGTTTCGCGAAAGCATTTTTGCGAAAGCGTCAAGTTTTTGGCGCCGTTGCCGGAAAACGGCTGAGTTATTAGTATAATTTTAGATTTAATTAGTACTTTAGTAGTTAGTTTTTTTTTCTTTTTTTCGAAAAAAAAATATTTACTGCTGTTTTTATTCCCTGCATAGTCTGCATCAAACTCTGATATCAGAGTAATTCACCGTCTGATTGGACTCAAATTTGGTCGGCTGGTGCAGGACGCGTATTTCCTTCATCTGAACGGTCTGATTGGACTCAAATATGAAACCTTGCTGCTGTCTGTTTTAAATTTCCCGTGTTTAAATTTTTTTAGAATCAGAATTTTATTATTATCATATCTCATTAACCCTTTTTGCCAATTAAAAATTGATAGGAACTTTAAGAAAATATCAAGGATGATCATTAAAAAAAATAAATAAATAAACTCTGAAATTTTGTATGCTAGGTTGGAATAGGGACAACACTAGGCGTCTGAATCGACAAACTTTTGAGAATTTCTTAGATCATATTATTGAAACTCTTTTGCAAAATCTCAGATCTGGTGAGATGGCTGATGACGATGTAGGAAGTCACCATGGTGATGAAGGTAGACCCCCAGTTATGACACTTCGACAATACTTACACCCCACTAGGACTAGTCAACCTTCATGCATGATTATTCCTGAAAACGTAGGACACTTTGAAATCAAACTAGGATTAATTTAATTGCTGCTCAAGTATCATGGGATGGAATCCGAGAACCCTTATCTTCACCTTAAGGATTTTGAGAAAATTAGCATCACATTTGGAGTGCCAAATGTATCGGAAGATGTCCTTAAATTGACCTTCTTCCTTTTTTCCTTAAAGGATAAAGCCAAAACATGGCTGAACTCCTTGAGACCTAGATCGCTAGGAACGTGGCATGATATGCAAAGAGAATTTTTGAAAAAATTCTTTCTCGCACAAATGACTAACTTTTTGAAAAGGCACATTAGTAATTTCCAACAAAAAGACTATGAAACATTTTATGAATGCTGGAAGAGATTTAAAGAATTGTTTCTCTCTTGTCCTCATCACGGGTTTGAAACATGGAGAACCATTAGTTTCTTTTACGAAGGGTTGTCTCCACAGTTAAAATAATTTATAGAGACTATGTGCAATGCTTTATTTTTGGAAAAGCAACCCGATGAGGCATGGAACTATTTAGATTCTCTCGTAGAGACTGCACAATTATGGGATACAGGGGACAGAGTGAACAAACCTTTGCCTAAGCCTACTAGCATTGGACACGGGGGCCTTTACAACCTTAGTACTTAGGATGATATTCAGGCTAAAATGGCAACCCTTACTAGGAAGGTAGAGGAAATTGAACTTAGACGGATTGAACCCATCAAGACCATAGAACATAACAGCGAGTGTTGTAGGATTTGTGAGATGCTTGGCCATCTCACCACTGATTGCCCCACAATACCCGCATTCAAGGAAGTCTTGCACGATCAGGCCAATGTTATGAATACATATCAAAATTTTTTTAATAATCCTTTTTCGAGTACTTACAACCTTGGATGGAAGAACCATCCAAATTTCAGGTGGAGGAATGACCAACCTCAACAAGTATATAACCCAACTCCTCCACCTCCGCAACCTCATTATGCACACGCACCCCATCAAAAACCCAGTCTTGAAGAAACTTTGCAATCTTTCATGCAAAGTCAAGCTAAAATCAATGATGAAATAAGAAATCAACTGACAATGTTGACCACTGCTTTAAGTTCTCAAGAGAAGGATAAGCTACCAGCTCAACCACAACCTAACCCTCAAGTCTACGGCGGTAGCAATGCATCATCTTTAACTTCGCATAAAGAACAAGCGAAGAGTATAATAACTTTGCGAAGTGGCAAGGTTATTGACCGACCTATCCCTGAACAAACTCAAGTCACACCTGATTCTGACCCTTCCAAGACAAAAGAAAAGGATAACGAAGGAACTGAAGCACCAACATCTGCTGAAAAAATTAAATGTCCTTTTCTAGCACCATTTTTACAAAGATTAAAGCCGTTGCAAAAGCTTGAACCAAACTCTGAAATTCTTGAGCTTTTTAAGCAAGTAAAAATCAATGTACCTCTTCTCGATGCAATCAAACAAGTGCCTTCATATGCAAAATTTTTGAAAGATTTGTGCACTGTCAAGCATCGGTTAAATGTCAAGAAGAAGGCATTTCTGGCTGAAAATGTGAGTGCGATTTTACAGCATAACATTCTCCCTAAATATAAGGATCTAGGTTGCCCAACTATCTCGTGCATCATTGGCAATTTTAGGATTGAGCGAGCATTGCTAGATTTAGGAGCGAGTGTGAACTTGTTGCCATATACGGTATATGAGCAACTCGGTTTGGGTGAGTTGAAACCAACAACTATCACCTTACAATTAGCTGACAGGTCAGTGAAGGTCCTTAGAGGGATTATCGAAGATGTGTTGGTCCAAGTAGACAAGTTCTATTTTTCTGTCGACTTTATCGTACTGGACACACATCCGGCTTCCAATTCACCATCTCAGATTTTGGTCATCTTAGGACGTCCATTCCTTGCAACTTCTAATGCATTGATCAATTGTAGGAATGGGGTCATGAAGCTTTCTTTTGGCAATATGACCTTGGAACTGAACGTCTTTAGTATAGGCAAACAACCCAGTGATCATGAAGAAAGTAAAGAGGTTGAATGGGTTGAAACCATTGCGGAAAAATATCTGTTAAAGGAAACATTTACTGAATCGGCTGACAATGGTTTAATAGATTGGTGTTCTGAAGGTACTACTGATGTGGTCCCACTTGTTTTGGATAATTTGGATGTCATGATGGTCAATGGGTGGAGACCGAGAATAGAGAAATTCGAGCAGTTGCCCTTACAGGGGACAAAAATTGTACAATCTCGAAAACAAGCACCCATACTTGAGCTGAAACCCTTACCAAGGGAACTCAAGTATGCCTTTCTTGGACCCGATAACACTTTTCCCGTAATTATCTCGACTGAGCTCGATAATGATCAAGAAGGATAATTGTTGACCCCCTAATGGATTTTGATGAATACAAAACACTAGAGTAAAATTCCATTATATCTTAACAATTCGATTGAGGAATTCATGTGTTTTACTTAGAAAATTGTTAAGAAATGTCTAGGCAAGTTTCCACAATTTTTATGAATTTATTGAAGAATATTTTGAGCTAAAGAAAAAGTTCAGGGACAGCCGAGACGTCTCCTGATAGTTTCAGAGACGTCTCTGGCACAAACAGGAAGAACTGGCACACTTGGAGTCGTCCCCGGCACCTGCCGAGTCGTCCCCGCGTTAGCGGAGTCGACTCTCTCAGAAGCGGAGTCGACTCTCTCAGTGGCGGCAGAAAGACGTTTCTCAAGGGATATGCGCGAGACGTCCCCGCTGTACGCGGAGTCGTCCCCACAAGCAAAAAGGAGACTCCCCGAGACGTCCCCAAGATGGCGGAGACGGCTCTCTCAGGGTTTTTCAGAGAATGGTTTTTGCGGTGATAAGGAAGCGGAGTCGACTCTGAGATAGCGGAGTCGTCCCCACGCATAAAGTGGACACAAGCGGAGACGTCCCCTGAAAGAGCGGAGACGACTCTCTCAGGGAATTCCAGAGGGCAAGTTTTTCGGAGACAAAGAAGCGGAGTCGTCCCCAAAGAAGCGGAGTCGTCCCCACTCAAAAAGCACAGACAAGGCGAGACGTCCCCGTAAAGTGCCGAGTCGACCCCAGATAAAGTAAAAAGTAAAATCCTGTAGGTGAGACGTCTCTCGCTGTAGCGGAGACGTCCCCGGAGCGCCTGGGACGCGACTGACAGCTTTTCAGGTTTGATTTTGAATTTCAAATCCTTCTCTTTTTGTCTCTAACGGCTATATTTGCTTTTTGGGCTATAAAAGGGACCTCTTAAGTGGTTCTCAACAACTCTTCACCAACCCAAAGCAAAATCATTCAAGAGAGAAGTTTGAAAGAAAAGCTCAAGGGAGTGAGTGCATCCAAGGAAGGAAATCAAGTACTTTCAAGTCTCCCAAGTGATTTCAAGCTCAACCACTCTCGCGCGCTCGGGAATCAAAGCTCACACTCAACCCTACACGGTCTACCTTGGAAGAATCAACATCTCCCACGCTTCCAACGGCAAAAAGATTCTTCCGGGTTTCATTGTTCATAAGTGCTATATTTGCTTTCTAGAGCTTTTATATTCTTTTGTACACTCTTTTATCGTGGTGCTTGTTCAAGTCAAGGGACTTGGAACAAGGGAAAGGCGTCCCAAGCCTAAGAGAAATTGGGAGTTTAGGGTTTGTTGTGAGCCCGGTGTAAAACAACGAGTTGGGTAGTGAACTCGCAAAACTACCGTACTGTAATCTTGGATTATAGTGGAAATACCCAAAGGCGCTTTGGGGAGTGGATGTAGGAGCAGTGAAGGCTCCGAACCACTATAAAACCGTGTGCTTGTGGTTGTCTTCTCTTATCCCTTTATCCTTGCTTTAGTTTATATATTTGTGTGGTTTAATCTTAAATTAGTCAAAAAGTTTTTTAAAACACCCAATTCACCCCCCTCTTGGGTGACCATCTTTGGGCAACAAGTGGTATCAGAGCAGGTGCTCTTATATTTCTTGAAAGACCTAACCGTCTTAGCCAAAGATCTAGATGGGAACACCCTTTAACAATGTTCCTGCCGAGGGGCAAGCAACCAATAGACCTCCACTCTTCAATGGGACAAATTATACCTATTGGAAGACTAGAATGAAAATCTTCATTCAAGCACAAGACTATGCCTTGTGGAGGGTTATAGTCAAGGGACCACAAGAACCATCACACATAGTTAATGGCATTCGAGTTCCCAAACCTGAAGAGGATTGGGATGAGAATGATGATAGGATGGCTCAACTCAATTCTAGAGCCATGAACTCATTATTTTGTTCTTTAGATGCAAATGAGTTTAATAGAGTCTCCACATGTAGTTCCGCTAAGGAAATATGGAATAAGCTTGAAGTTACCCACGAGGGTACAAATCAAGTCAAGGAGTCCAAAGTGAACATTCTAGTTCACAAATATGAGTTGTTTAAGATGGAACCCAATGAAACCATCACTTGCATGTTTACACGCTTTACGGATATAATTAATGGTTTAAAAAGCTTGGGTAAATCCTACACTAACCCGGAACTTGTGAGTAAAATTCTCAGGTCTTTGCCAAAAGCATGGGAAGCAAAGGTCACGGCGATCGTAGAAGCCAAAGACCTCAACACCTTGGGGTTAGAGCAACTCTTGGGCTCATTGATGACGCATGAGCTCACGATGAAGCAACATGAAGAAGAGTTGCCGAAGAAAAAGACAATCGCACTCAAGGCTACCTCAAGTGTGTGTGAAGAAGAGAGCAGTGGGAGTGAAGAAGAAAGCCAAGATGAGGACTTGGGGTTGATAGTTAGGAAGTTTAAGAAATTCATGAGAAGGAAGAAACCCTTCCCAAGAAAGAAATTTGGAGGTAGAAATGATTGGGAAAAAGAAAAGGAAAAAGAAAGAGATCCAATCATATGCTATGATTGCAAGAGACCGGGACACATTCGTTCCGAATGCCCTCAACAAAACAAGTATTTTGGAAAGAAGAAGAAGAAGGCATTGAAGGCAACATGGGATGATAGTGACACATCATCCTCCGAGGAAGAGAAGGAAGAGACCGCCAATTTATGCTTCATGGCGTTCGAGGACGACGAGGTATGTCAAAACCCAACCATAAATTTTACTTTAGAAGAATTGTATGAAGCTTTTCAAGAACTTATGGGTGATTGTAGTATGTTAGGAGCAAAAAATAAAGAATTAAAAGCCTCCAATCAAAAACTAAAGGAAGACATTGAAAACCTATTAATTGAAAAGGAGAGCGTTAAAAATATTAATACTACTAACCTAGAAATTAAGAATTCAAAACTTAGTATTGAAAATGAAAAGGGAAAAACAGTAATTAAGGAATTAAATCTAAAATTAAAATCCCTATTCGATATTAATACCTCACTTGCACAAAATGTTGAATCTCTTAAAAAAGATAAGGAAGAACTAGTCAAAGAAAATTTGAATCTTAAGAATGAGGTACATAAGTACAAACCAATTGTTGAAAAATTCACACAAAGTTCTGAAAAATTAAATCTCATTCTTTCAAATCAAAGAGCCGTTTTTAATAAAGCCGGATTAGGTTATAAAACTAATAAACAACAAAAGTATCTAAAGAATTTCTTTGTAAAAGCGAAAGATGTAAAAACTGAAAAACCTACATGCTTTCATTGTGGAAAGACTGGACATAAAGTCTACTCTTGTATTCAAAGAAAAATCCAAACTAACAAGAGTACATTTGTGAAAGCCAAAAACATAACTAAAGTATGGGTGCCTAAGGGAACCAACCACACTAACCACGAAGGACCCAAGAAAACTTGGGTACCTAAGAGCTTCACATGATCATTTTGCAGGTATGCCTTGCAGCCGAAAATAAAAAGAGAATGTGGTATCTTGATAGCGGTTGCTCAAGGCATATGACCGGTGACAAGAGTCTCTTCGTCACCTTGGAATCAAAAGAAGGAGGAGTAGTCACATTTGGAGACAATGCTAAAGGCCGAATCATTGGTGTCGGTAAAATCTCCATATCATCCTCCTCATTTATTGATAATGTATTGTTAGTTAATGGACTGAAACATAATTTATTAAGTATAAGTCAATTTTGTGACAAGGGCTTTAAAGTATCATTTGAATCGTCACTATGCATAATTAGTAGTCCAATTGATAATGAGATCATACTCACAGGACATAGGCATGGAAATGTTTACATGGTAGATCTTGATGATCTCACCATGAAGGATGGCCAATGTCTTGTAGCCATGAATCCTAAAGTCAATGAGACTAGTTGGTTATGGCATCGTAGGTTAGGGCATGCTAGCATGGATTTAATTTCTAAATTGATTACAAAGGATCTAGTCAAAGGACTACCGAAAATAGACTTTGAAAAGAATAAAATTTGTGCGGCATGTCAATTAGGAAAACAAACAAGAAGTTCTTTTAAGTCTAAGAACATAGTCTCAACGTCAAAACCCTTAGAACTAATTCACATGGATTTGTTTGGACCCACTAGAACTGCTAGTCTAGGGGGTAAGAAATTTGGTCTTGTCATTGTTGATGATTTTTCACGTTTTACATGGGTTTCATTCCTTGCACACAAAGATGAGTCCTTTTCCGCTTTTATCAAGTTTCATAATAAAGTTTCAAATGAACTCAATCTTAAGCTAAAAGCAATTAGGAGTGATCATGGTACCGAGTTTGAAAATCAACACTTTGAAAAGTTTTGTGACGAAAATGGTATCAATCACAATTTCTCGGCACCTAGGACACCCCAACAAAATGGGGTGGTAGAAAGGAAGAATCGCACACTCGCAGATATGGCTCGTACCATGTTGTGCGAATCGGATCTACCAAAGTATTTTTGGGCTGAAGCAATAAGTACCTCATGTTATATCTTAAATCGTGCTTTAGTTAGATCTATCTTAAAGAAAACACCATATGAATTGATAAAAGGCAAAAAACCAAATATAAGTTATTTTCATGTTTTTGGTTGTCGATGTTTTATTTTGAACAATGGAAAGGACAATCTCAGTAAATTTAGTGCCAAATCAGATGAGGGGATCTTCTTAGGTTATTCCTCATCTAGTAGAGCATACAGGGTCTTCAACAAGAGAACTCTCGTTGTTGAAGAATCCATTCATGTTGTTTTTGATGAAACTAATGGAGATTCTTCTAGAAAAGAAGAAGATGTTGATGCAGGTATACTTGAAGACCGAATCAAGGAATTCTCCATACAAGACAAACAACATGAGGATGAGGTTAAGGAAGATACAAATCAGCAAGATGAAGAAAATCAACCTCCATCAAACAATCAAGATCTTCCTAAAGAATGGAGGTATGCACATGGTCATCCAAAGGATCTAATCCTTGGTGATCCTTCACAAGGTATAAGAACTAGATCTTCTCTAAGAAACACTAGTAATTATCTTGCTTTCGTTTCACAAATAGAGCCTAAATCACTAGAAGAAGCTGAAAAAGATGATAATTGGATGAACGCTATGCAAGAGGAACTAAACCAATTTGAAAGAAATGAAGTTTGGACTCTAATGAAAAGACCCCCAAATGTTTCAATTATAGGCACCAAGTGGGTGTATAGAAATAAACTAGATGAAGATGGAATAGTAATAAGAAACAAAGCTAGGCTAGTGGCCAAAGGATATAATCAGGAGGAAGGAATAGATTTTGATGAAACTTTTGCTCCTGTTGCTAGATTAGAAGCTATTAGATTACTTTTGGCATATGCATGCTTCATGGACTTTAAACTCTATCAAATGGATGTAAAAAGTGCATTTCTAAATGGTTATATAATGGAGGAAGTTTATGTAGGACAACCTCCAGGTTTTGAAAATCACTTACATCCAGATTATGTGTATAAATTGCATAAAGCATTGTATGGACTTAAGCAAGTTCCTAGGGCATGGTATGAAAGATTAAGTAATTTCCTAATTGAAAACAAATTTAAGAGAGGAAATGTAGACAAAACCCTCTTTATTAAAAGAAAAGGAAATGACTTATTGCTTGTACAAATTTATGTGGATGATATAATTTTTGGTGCTACTAATGATAGTCTTTGTCAAGAGTTTGCCAAGCTTATGCAGGGAGAATTTGAAATGAGCATGATGGGTGAGCTCAACTTCTTCCTTGGGCTGCAAATAAAACAATCAGAGAAAGGCATATTCATCAGTCAGTCCAAGTATATCAAAGAAATGTTGGAGAAATTCAAGATGAAGGATGCAAAAGAAATCAGCACACCCATGGGCTCAAGTTGCAAGCTTGATAAGGATGAAAAAGGTAAAAGTATAGACTGCAAATTGTACAGAGGTATGATAGGCTCTTTACTTTACCTTACTGCTAGTAGACCAGATATATTATTCAGTGTTTGTATGTGTGCTAGATACCAAGCATGTCCTAAGGAATCACACTTGCAAGTTGTTAAAAGAATATTTAGATATCTAGTAGGGACATCTAATGTAGGCTTATGGTACTCTAAACAGTCTGACATAAACTTAATTGCTTATTCCGATGCTGATTTTGCCGGGTGCAAACTCGACAGAAAAAGCACAAGTGGGACATGTCAATTCTTGGGTGCCAATTTGGTTTCTTGGTTTAGCAAGAAACAAAATTCAGTTGCCTTGTCCACAGCTGAAGCTGAGTACATTGCAGCTGGAAGCTGTTGTGCCCAAGTTCTTTGGATTAAGCAACAGCTTGAAGACTTCGGTATTAAAATGGACAATATACCAATTAAGTGTGACAATACAAGTGCAATCAACTTAACAAAAAATCCTGTTCAACACTCTAAGTCAAAGCATATAGAGATTAGGCATCATTTTATTAGGGATCATGTGATGAAAAATGATGTGATGATTGAATATGTATGTACTGAAAATCAATTAGCTGATATCTTTACAAAGCCCCTTTGTAAAGATAGATTCAATTTCTTAAGGAATGCGTTGAGCTTGTATGATCCTAGCAAATGAAGTGAACTTGTATTGCTTTACTTTGCTACTCGAACTAGTAACCCACCTCAAGGCAAACATATGTGAAAACATGAATTCATCTAAACTAAATGACGAACTGTTTGACTTTCCGAAGGATGGTTACCCTCCCTTGGACTCTTCATAGAGATATTTTCAGAGCCTATAACATGGGTATTCGAAATTTGGTCAAACATTCCTCATTTCAATCTTAATAATCTAAAAGTCATTATCAAATCATTATAGGATGTATTATTAAGGGGGAGGATCACAAACAAATTCACTCTGTGTCTATCAAAAGAAATCACGATTGATTAGGGTGATTAAACAAAAATCTGGAACTGCAGTCTGAAATTTTTTTGTGCCGGAGACGTCTCTGGCAAGTCGCAGAGACGTCCCCCCAGGGGGAGACGTCTCGCCTTAGTGGCGGAGACGTCTCGGGGACCGAATGAGGGCTTTTTAAATAGGTCGAAATCGCTCGAGCCGACTCGAGCTTTCTCCCTCATTTCCGACCAAAACGGAAAGCCCTAGCCTCCACTTGCTCTCCACTTCAAAACCTAGCTTCCATTTGCCCTAAATCGCAAACCCTAGCATCCATGGCACCAAAGAAAGCTAGGACAACCCGTGGGAGGCGACCTAGAGTAGCGGGCGACGGCGAGGAACGGCGGGAAGAACCCTCCGCGCCTTCTCCTCCGGTTGCTCCGCCGACCACGACGATTTCCTGTGCAAATCGCACAGTCACGACTGGCAGGCACATTGATTTTTCCTTTCTAGATCATGAGGGGTTCTCTATTGGAGAGAGACTCCGAGCCCAAGGGTGGGAGCACCTTTGCACCCTCAAAATCTCGACCTACCCCGGCCTTGTTAGAGAAATGTTTAGTGATATGGCCTTAGGGGACTTAGGGTACACTGCATATGTCCGAGGGACATTGGTAGAAATTAATGAGGATGTCCTATCCACTGTCCTACAAATTCCTAAGGACGGTGAGGCACCGACCTCACATCCCCAAAGGGAAATAGCCCTAAACTTGATTCTAGGAAGAGAGGACTGCGGCCCTCTTGATGTTGTCTACTCCCAGGACCTAAATGCAGAAATGAGACTTCTTTTAAGCATTGTCAATCGGGTCCTATTCCCCAAAACCGGTCGCTTCGATTTTGTTTCGGAGCGTGATTTAGTCATAATGCACCATATCCTACTAGGGATCCCCCTAAACCTCCCTAGACTCATGCTAAATTACATTGCCCAATGTCATAGGTATTCTAGGTTTAGTATACCCTATGGCATGATCTTTACCTTAATATTTAAACACTTCAAGGTTCCCATTCCACCAAATGAACCTGCAAAGGCCCTAAGAAACACCGATTATTACAATGAGGGCTCAATGAGAAGAATGGAATTTCACAAGATAGATGGGTCGTGGGTCAAGGTTCCAAAAAGAAAAGCACAAACCATAGAGCCTGAAATCCCACATCATGAGCCTGACCATCACTCTCCTCCACCTAGCCACATGGACATCCCTGATATTCCCTCCAGCTCAGCTGGACCTTCCACATCCATGCCACAACCTCCTCCAGTCAGTGGGACCTCCTTCCTATCAGAGGAGCAGATGCACACTTTAGCATCTGTTATTTGTCAGCAGATGAGGGAGGAGATGAGATCCATGATGACTGCAGAGCTGGCCCCCATCAGACAAGAGCTGAAGGAAATTAGAGCTCAAATTGAAGCCACAGAGCAGCAAATAGTTGGGGTAGGTGCCACCCAAACATTCAGATCGATAGAGCTCAAAGACAGCTTGAAGGCCATTTCCGAGAGTCTCAAAGAGTTGACAAAGCCAGATGGCAATGTGGGCACCCTAGTTGCCCAACTTAGAGGCAGAATTGAGATGGCAACCTTAGAGTTTGAAGCACTTGTGGCAGGTTTCTACAAGTCACAGGGAGATCACTTTAAGACTCTCATGGATTCTATCAATGGCTTCATAGATGCAGCCTGTAAGGCTTATGCACAAAGTACAATGCCCCATGAGCAACGACGCCGATGATGGATATCCTATAGGATCTTCTTTTTGTAAATCCTAGGCCATTGTGAAACACTTTTGTACTAGAAATCAATACTTGTTATGACTCTTCCTTTTGTACTTGAAATCAATACTCTTATGTACTAACTTCAAAGACTTACAATGACATATGAATGAATACAATTTCTTTTTAAAATCTTGTGTACATTGCCAATTCTGTGTATGTGTTTGATTGTGTGATACAAAGAAACAGGGGGAGCACATCTTGTGATAACTATGTTAAACTAAACGATGAGTATGAAATGAATTCCACAAACAAAGGGGGAGTAATATGAATGTCACACCTTGAGTATCATTTGTCCCCTTCATTGTTGATGACAAAAAGGGGGAGTAGAATATTGTAAGGGGGAATAGAATATTGAAATATGAATATTGAAAAATATGGATATTGAAAGGGGGGTATAGAATGAATATTGAATATGGTTATTGAAGAATATTAATTTTAAGATAATTGCCCTTCTGGAAAAGAAAGGGGGAGTCAAAAAGAATCTAGTTTTTAAATTATCTTCAGCATCAATATATCATTCTAACTTGATTCAAATTCAGTTCATATGATAAAATCATTTAAGAACTATAAAGATCAATCCTATGCACAAGGAAATTTAAGTGATGCACATCGTATCTAGTTCAAATCAAAACATTATACTTGTATATCTGATCAATACTGTGTATATGTTTAAATTTCAAATTTTGCATATACTCAGTGTTTTGTCATCATCAAAAAGGGGGAGATTGTTGACCCCTAATGGATTTTGATGAATACAAAACACTAGAATAAAATTCCATTATATCTTAACAATTCGATTGAGGAATTCATGTGTTTTACTTAGAAAATTGTTAAGAAATGTCTAGGCAAGTTTCCACAATTTTTATGAATTTATTGAAGAATATTTTGAGCTAAAGAAAAAGTTCAGGGACAGCCGAGACGTCTCCTGATAGTTTCAGAGACGTCTCTGGCACAAACAGGAAGAACTGGCACACTTGGAGTCGTCCCCGGCACCTGCCGAGTCGTCCCCGCGTTAGCGGAGTCGACTCTCTCAGAAGCGGAGTCGACTCTCTCAGTGGCGGCAGAAAGACGTTTCTCAAGGGATATGCGTGAGACGTCCCCGCTGTACGCGGAGTCGTCCCCGCAAGCAAAAAGGAGACTCCCCGAGACGTCCCCAAGATGGCGGAGACGGCTCTCTCAGGGTTTTCCAGAGAATGGTTTTTGCGGTGATAAGGAAGCGGAGTCGACTCTGAGATAGCGGAGTCGTCCCCACGCATAAAGTGGACACAAGCGGAGACGTCCCCTGAAAGAGCGGAGACGACTCTCTCAGGGAATTCCAGAGGGCAAGTTTTTCGGAGACAAAGAAGCGGAGTCGTCCCCAAAGAAGCGGAGTCGTCCCCACTCAAAAAGCACAGACAAGGCGAGACGTCCCCGTAAAGTGCCGAGTCGACCCCAGATAAAGTAAAAAGTAAAATCCTGTAGGTGAGACGTCTCTCGCTGTAGCGGAGACGTCCCCGGAGCGCCTGGGACGCGACTGACAGCTTTTCAGGTTTGATTTTGAATTTCAAATCCTTCTCTTTTTGTCTCTAACGGCTATATTTGCTTTTTGGGCTATAAAAGGGACCTCTTAAGTGGTTCTCAACAACTCTTCACCAACCCAAAGCAAAATCATTCAAGAGAGAAGTTTGAAAGAAAAGCTCAAGGGAGTGAGTGCATCCAAGGAAGGAAATCAAGTACTTTCAAGTCTCCCAAGTGATTTCAAGCTCAACCACTCTCGCGCGCTCGGGAATCAAAGCTCACACTCAACCCTACGCGGTCTACCTTGGAAGAATCAACATCTCCCACGCTTCCAACGGCAAAAAGATTCTTCCGGGTTTCATTGTTCATAAGTGCTATATTTGCTTTCTAGAGCTTTTATATTCTTTTGTACACTCTTTTATCGTGGTGCTTGTTCAAGTCAAGGGACTTGGAACAAGGGAAAGGCGTCCCAAGCCTAAGAGAAATTGGGGGTTTAGGGTTTGTTGTGAGCCCGGTGTAAAACAACGAGTTGGGTAGTGAACTCGCAAAACTACCGTACTGTAATCTTGGATTATAGTGGAAATACCCAAAGGCGCTTTGGGGAGTGGATGTAGGAGCAGTGAAGGCTCCGAACCACTATAAAACCGTGTGCTTGTGGTTGTCTTCTCTTATCCCTTTATCCTTGCTTTAGTTTATATATTTGTGTGGTTTAATCTTAAATTAGTCAAAAAGTTTTTTAAAACACCCAATTCACCCCCCTCTTGGGTGACCATCTTTGGGCAACAATAATTACTTATGGTCCTAAAGAGTCATAAAGAAGCGCTTGGATGGTCGATTGCAGACTTAAAGGGGTTAATAACCCTTTGATTTGCATGCATCGGATATATTTGGAGAATAATGCGAAAACCACAAGGCAAATGCAGCGTAGGCTGAATCCTACAATGAGAGACGTGGTTAAAACAGAAGTTCTTAAGTTGCTTGATGAGGGTATTATTTACCCGATTTTCGACAGTAAGTGGGTGAGTCCTACTCAAGTCGTGCCCAAGAAAGCAGGTCTGACGGTAGTCGAAAATGAGCAGGGTGAACTAGTCCCAACTCGTGTTTCGACGAGTTGGCGCATGTGTGTTGACTACCGAAAATTGAATTTGGTCACTAGGAAAGATCACTTTCCCCTACCCTTCCTAGACCAAGTTTTGGAAAGAGTTGCAGGACACAATTTCTATTATTTTCTCGATGGCTATTCCGGGTACTACCAAATTGAAATTTCACCTGAGGATCAAGGAAAAACTACTTTCACTTGTCCTTTTGGCACATTCGCTTTCCGTCGGATGCCATTCGGGTTGTGTAATGCACCTGCAACATTCCAAAGATGCATGCTCAGTATTTTTGAAGACATGAACGAGAATTTTTTAGAAGTGTTTATAGATGATTTTTCTGTTTTTGGCTATTCTTTTGATGATTGTTTATTACATTTACAAGCTGTCTTAGTTCGGTGTATAGAAAAGAATCTGATACTGAATTGGAAGAAATGCCACTTCATGGTGCCAAAGGGAATTGTCCTAGGACATATTGTTTCATCGAAGGGCATGGAAGTTGATAGAGCTAAGATTGACTTAATCGCCAAGCTACCTGCACCCAAGATGGTTAGAGATGTTAGATCATTTTTGGGTCATGCCGGATTTTATAGGAGGTTCATCAAGGACTTTAGTGTCATAGCTCGACCATTATGTAACCTCCTATCCCTTGATACACCATTCAATTGGACTAAAACCTGTCAAGAGGCATTCGAAAAGTTGAAGTCTATGCTTAGCATTGCACCCATCGTGCGACCACCTGATTGGTCATTACCTTTTGAGATCATGTGCGTGCTAGCTACTATGCGATAGGAGCTGTCCTAGGACAACGCAAGGATAATAAGCCATACGTCATTTACTATGTAAGCAAAATCTTGAACGATGCTCAAATGAATTACACCACCACCGAGAAGAAATTGCTTGCAGTAGTATTTGCATTAGACAAATTTTGCTCTTATATCCTTGGTGCTCCTATTGTTATCTTCACGGACCATGCAGCGCTAAAATATTTACTGGATAAGAAGGAGGCCAAACCACACTTAATACGATGGATACTTCTACTCCAAGAATTTGACATCACTGATAAGTGCTAAATAATGCATAAATTAACCTTTTATTCATAGCACTTATCATTATTTTAATTCACATATTTCGTAAAGTTAACCATAAAATATGTGTTACCATCATCATTGCATTTTAATAATTATCAGAGGTAATTCGAGTTGATTTAATTATTTAATAATTAAGCCTAATGAATGCAGGTCAAGTCAAACTTATTTGGGATGATCCCTGAATCCAAATCATATGCACCCCGCAAATCAAGACCCTCTGATTCAGTCACCCAACTCTTTTTCCACATGATCCGATTTTAATAAAATCTCTTCAATTATTTGTTTCTTATATCTCAAAGTATATCATCTAATTGCACGGATCTCAAAGCCTCAACCCATCCTTATTCCATCTCTAAACACAACCCCCAGCTCCTCTCCGTTGACAAAACAACTTAACTTCTCATATCCCCTTCATTACCGTTCAGTATTTATCAACAAATCCCAAGCCTTATCCAAAGATCCCCTGCTCCCCAGCTTCCTCAGCTTCATCCTCCCGTGACCCACGATAAGATCCAGCTCCTCCCAGCCAAGTCCCAGCGTCCAAACCAACCGTTTCCAGCCATTGTCCAAGCTTCTCCTTCGCATTGAACAGATCAGGCCATATCCCATGATCTTCGCATCCAGCATCTAAGCCTATCTCGTCGACTTCCTCCATGCTTCGGTCATCCAAGATCTTCATTCCTTCCGCAACCCCTGCTTCGGAACAGAGTCCGAGTCTTCATCGATCCAACCACCCACGGATCTGTCTACCCTCCATGGATAGCTCCAAATCTCAGCAAAACCAGCCAACCGTGGGTGATCTCCCACTTCCAACGAACAGGGCTCTGTTAAACTAAATCCAAACCAGCAGCATCCATCCATGAATCCGATTCCAACCACTGCCAGCAGTTCCCCTGTTACGAGTATCCCATTTGCATCTTCCCGAATGAATCCCAACCATTTCCTTCTGTGAACTAACTCATATCTTTCCCAACGGCATCTTAATCTTATCATGATCCCATGCTTTCGTGATCCCTTCCCTTCATCCACGTCAAAAGGAATCCCAAGTAAATCAGCTTCCCATGTCTTCCGAAGCTCCTGCATCCCAAACCGATCAGTTCTTCATCTAACTGGATCACTTCAAATCTACCTCCCGAGATGATTGTATCCCAAACAACTTCATCCCTTGGATTAACAGCTTTGAACTTCATCATGTTCTCCTCATCTTCCCGAATCCTTTGCGATTGAGCTTCATCTCCCAGCCGTGAACATTATCAGAACATTATCATCCCCTGTTTCGGAAACGGAACAGAGGATCATCCTGATCCTCTTCTTCAAAACAAAGCTTCACCGTTCCAGCTCCTTCCGCATCCGAGATCTTCTCCGCAGCAGTTGCAGCTCATATCTTCTTCATCACGGATCAGGATAACAGCTTCATCACGGATTATCTCCCAACGATTAACCACTTGTGAGCCTTATCCTACTTCCTGTCATCTTTATCTTCCGACGACGTGATGAGATAACAGCGGCTGTGAAGGCTATAAAAGGGAGTCGATGATGAAGGCTAGAGGCATTCTCTTCCATTCCTCCTCTTCCCCACCAGGGGAGGGGGCTGATCCCATTCCTTCTTCCCCCACCGAGGGGGGGGGAGGCTTCTCCCATCTCCTCAGAGGCCAAATTCACGACGGGGAGAAGAAGAGCTCGGGTTCACAGGCAAGTTCCCACGGAAGAATAAAAAAATAAGAGGAGAGAGAAGAGTTTTGTTATTTTGGGAATATTTCAAAGAAAGAAATCATGAAGGAAGAGATGGGAGCCTGCTGCTGTGCTGCTGCTGCCGTCTCCAACTCCATGCAGGGCTGATCTCTTCTCCAGGGCCGGATGTAGCCCTAACAAAGGGCCAAGGGTTTTTATATTTTTAATTTCTATTCTTGGAGTTGTATAAACCTTATTCTGCTTCTAATGAATATTTTATTTCATCTCATATTTAATTTCTGTGATTTTAAATATGAAGTTTATACAACTGCTCTTCATGATCATTGAAGTAAAAATAAGATAGTTCATGCTTAAGGAAGATGCGATGTGCTACCACCTTAGATTAGGGTAGACATTTCATGCTAAACTAAAGATGGATTATGCCTAAATTACTTCTGTGAAATTTTATTCGAATGCTTATTAGGCTTGTAGCCAATTTGCATGTTAATCCAAGAACGAAATAAATTATAAATAACCCTTGTTTTGATGTTAGTGGTGAATTCCTCGCCCTAGGTTCCTCCAAACTGATCATTTTAATTGCATTTCTTATTAAATTACTTAGTTTAATAGTCTTCACAAATTTTCTTTTTCAAATATTTTTATTTTTAAAGAAAAACAACTTCCAATCCCTGTGGATCGATATCCGTAATCACTGTCCTACTAGATACGTGCTATTGCGTGGTCTTTAAAGTTTATCAATTTTTGGCGCCGTTGCCTTGGATTGTTAGCATAGTTGTTTTTCTTTTCATAAAAAAAAAACTTTCAAAAAAAAAAACTTTCAAAAAATATATATATCTAAAATAAAATAAAAATATTTTCTATTTTTTTGTTACTTTCCTTATCTCCTTCTTCTCTCTTACTAATTTTTGATTTTGGTATTATTTAATCAAGAATCGAAGAAGACATCTGGGACGATCAAAAAGAAAATTGCTGAAAAAGGAATGCTGTAGAGGTTTGCCTAAAAAAATTAAAAAAAAATTGCTGGGAAAATTCCCTTTGGTAACCTCTAAACCTTTCTTATTTAAATTGATTCCCAGTTTGCCTGAAATTTTGTGGTGATTGTTTGATTTTAATTTCAGCGAAAGTGTGAATGCATGCTTGATACACATACACCAATTAATCTGCACATAGTAAGGGCAATTACCCCAACAAGATAAGAACTGAATTTCATCACCAGATTCTTGTCCAAATTAAGTGAATCAATTCTCACATAGTTACCACTCTAATTAAAATCAATTAGACGTTGGCCTCTAGGGACATTCGAGCTCAATAGGATGAAGATCACCGAAAGTTGCACCAATTTCGCTCTGTGGCTCAGTTGATGTCTAGGCAAGCTTTGTCCCTTTAAGGGAGACAGTTCATCTGTTCGAGGCAAGTGGTTTTTAAGTGGGACCTTTGCAACGCATCGTGACCCCCCCACTTACCTGGGAGCTTACCTGGTCAACTTAGTTCATTAGACCGGATTGGAGGCTTAGGTGCCCTCTTCAAACCAGTTAGGAGCTGTCTAGTGATTTTAGGATAAATATAAGGAATCGATGTGTTTTTCTTTTAATGCATGCTTGGCCCATTTTGACTTTGATATCGACAAGACCATAGAGGCAGTCAACTCCGTGCTCGATAATCAGTCTCCCACAAATTTTTTTCTTTGGAAAACTCGGCATGAACCCGACATGATATAATTAAGGATGCACTGCGTCTGGCTGAAGACGTTAAACTTAGCGCTTGTTGGGAGGCAACCCAATTTCCATAGATTATTTTTGTACATTTTCTTGTCATATTTTTTTCAGGAGTCCTCATATTACTGATGCAACTAAGGTACAATGTTTCTATCCTCCATATGCATCATATTTTCGTCCAAAATAAAAAAATATATAAAACAATAAAAATAATAATATCATATTCAAAAAAAATTCATCAAAAAAAAAAATATTGAGGACAATGTCTGATCTAGGTTGGGGGGTATAGGATTCGAATTTGAAGAAAGTTTTCATATTTTTAAATAAGTTTTATCTCAAAAAAATTAAATAAGTTTTATCTCAAAAAAAAAAAAAACCTAATTTCTATGCCTTAGTGCTGAAATGATGAATACACAAAGTATATAAAATCTAAAAAAAAGCCCAATAACTAGTCAGGAGTAAGTCAATTTGAGTTCTTTTTATTAAAAGTTCTTTTAAGCGAGTTGTAAGATAATTTTTACTTTGGAATTTCACAACACACATGGCCTGCACTTCTAAGGGTTAGGTTCAACATTATGTTGTTAAGTCTGGTAGCAACCTTGAGTCCTGATGAATCATTCCTATCTAATTCACTATTATCCCATATTTATATATAAAAAAAAGAGAAAAAAAAGTGAATTTAGTCAGGTACATCGAAAAGGGCTACCTATTGTCAAAGGTCAGCGGGCTTGTGATGATGAACCCGAGCATAGGTCCGTAGGGGAGTCTTGATGCCCAACACCTTATGCCATCTGGCATGGGAGTTGTTGACTGAATGCTCGCTACACGGAGGAAGCATTACAAGAGTAAAAGTGCATTATTTATTTATAAATACAAAATAAAAAAAAAGAAAAAAAAGAAAAGAAAAAAGAAAAAATAATATTGACCTTGAAAAAGACGATAGTGTGAAAGCCGTCGTTGTAAAAATTCGAGTAAACTAGAATATTACAGATAAAGCCTATGAGGTATTAAAGTAAACATCCACAACTCTCGAAATCCTACAAGATAGAATGATTTTGAATCAGTGATTAGGTCTTATCTGACCAATTCTTGGAAACTACTAGCTTTAGCAGTATTTTAGGGATCTAAAGCCTTAGCTTGTGTATGGTCCAGACATCACCGAGCACCCAAGTATAAATTAGCCTTACAACTCTCTAACAGAAACTTAATGACTTCAACTTAAATTGCATACTGATTTAGGATTTGGGCTGACTTAGTAATTAAAAACTTTGTGTGCTTTTGAAATTTTTAGCACCTATGCATTTGAAATTAGATTTTATAAAACAATAAAATAAATTTTTTCGACACAGTTTGTGGGTATCTGAGCCGAAAACCCTCACGAGACAAAACTCGTCCACTAGGGCCACCTAGGGGTTTAAAGCCTTATTGCATACGGTAAATGCAATCGCGATTCCTGCGAAAGTGAGTTAGCTTTTATTTTGCTTGAGGACTAGCAAAATGTAGGTTGGGGAGTGTGATAAGTGCTAAATAATGCATAAATTAACCTTTTATTCATAGCACTTATCATTATTTTAATTCACATATTTCGTAAAGTTAACCATAAAATATGTGTTACCATCATCATTGCATTTTAATAATTATCAGAGGTAATTCGAGTTGATTTAATTATTTAATAATTAAGCCTAATGAATGCAGGTCAAGTCAAACTTATTTGGGATGATCCCTGAATCCAAATCATATGCACCCCGCAAATCAAGACCCTCTGATTCAGTCACCCAACTCTTTTTCCACATGATCCGATTTTAATAAAATCTCTTCAATTATTTGTTTCTTATATCTCAAAGTATATCATCTAATTGCACGGATCTCAAAGCCTCAACCCATCCTTATTCCATCTCTAAACACAACCCCCAGCTCCTCTCCGTTGACAAAACAACTTAACTTCTCATATCCCCTTCATTACCGTTCAGTATTTATCAACAAATCCCAAGCCTTATCCAAAGATCCCCTGCTCCCCAGCTTCCTCAGCTTCATCCTCCCGTGACCCACGATAAGATCCAGCTCCTCCCAGCCAAAGTCCCAGCGTCCAAACCAACCGTTTCCAGCCATCGTCCAAGCTTCTCCTTCGCATTGAACAGATCAGGCCATATCCCATGATCTTCGCATCCAGCATCTAAGCCTATCTTGTCGACTTCCTCCATGCTTCGGTCATCCAAGATCTTCATTCCTTCCGCAACCCCTGCTTCGGAACAGAGTCCGAGTCTTCATCGATCCAACCACCCACGGATCTGTCTACCCTCCATGGATAGCTCCAAATCTCAGCAAAACCAGCCAACCGTGGGTGATCTCCCGCTTCCAACGAACAGGGCTCTGTTAAACTAAATCCAAACCAGCAGCATCCATCCATGAATCCGATTCCAACCACTGCCAGCAGTTCCCCTATTACGAGTATCCCATTTGCATCTTCCTGAATGAATCCCAACCATTTCCTTCCGTGAACTAACTCATATCTTTCCCAACGGCATCTTAATCTTATCATGATCCCATGCTTTCGTGATCCCTTCCCTTCATCCACGTCAAAAGGAATCCCAAGTAAATCAGCTTCCCATGTCTTCCGAAGCTCCTGCATCCCAAACCGATCAGTTCTTCATCTAACTGGATCACTTCAAATCTACCTCCCGAGATGATTGTATCCCAAACAACTTCATCCCTTGGATTAACAGCTTTGAACTTCATCATGTTCTCCTCATCTTCCCGAATCCTTTGCGATTGAGCTTCATCTCCCAGCCGTGAACATTATCCGAACATTATCATCCCCTGTTTCGGAAATGGAACAGAGGATCATCCTGATCCTCTTCTTCAAAACAAAGCTTCACCGTTCCAGCTCCTTCCGCATCCGAGATCTTCTCCGCAGCAGTTGCAGCTCATATCTTCTTCATCACGGATCAGGATAACAGCTTCATCACGGATTATCTCCCAACGATTAACCACTTGTGAGCCTTATCCTACTTCCTGTCATCTTTATCTTCCCACGACGTGATGAGATAACAG